>NW_024420442.1:5653685-5816926 GCF_014898765.1 Herpailurus yagouaroundi | reverse complement strand
TATATATATATATATATATATATATATATATATATTCCCTCTTTTTTTAATGCTTTCCATGGGTATTGCATTGTGGTCATAGAAACTGTTCTGTGTGATATCTGCTTTTTTGTATGTTTGGGTTTTTTTGTTTTGTATTTTGGTATTTATAGAGATGAGGCTCAGTCTAGTCATGTTCACTGTTTATATATTACCCAATAAACTTGAGAAGACTATATTTTCTGATGGCTTTGTGTGAGGTAATATTATGTCAGTTAGACCAAATTCTTGTTAATTGTGTAGTTCAATTTTTTTTGTAGCCTATTTTTGTCTCCTTGATTGATCAGTTATTGAGAGAGCAATATTAAAATCTCCCATTATAATTGTGGATTTGTCCATTTTTCTTTCCACTTCCATCAATTTTTTCTTCTTATTTATTTGAGACTATGTTTTTTGGTTCATGAAACTTAATGATTATTTTATATTCTAGTCAACTGATCATTTTGCTATTATGTAACTAATACTTTTTATACCTTTTAATGCTATTTACTTTTTTGTAAGTTTTTCTTTTAATTCCAGTTAGTTAACAGTATTATATTAGTTTCAAGTATAAATATAGTGATTCAACGATTCCATACCCCACCTAGTACTCATCACAACAAGTGCATTCCTTAATCCCCATCACCTATTTAACCCATCCCTGCCTACCCCTCCACCCTGGTAACCATCAGTTTGTTCTCTATAGTTAAGAGTCTGTTTCTTGGTTTCTCTCTCTCTCTACCTCTTTTTCCCTTTATTCATTTGTTTTGCTTCTTAAATTCCACATATGAATGAAATCATTTTGTATTTGTCTTTTTCTGATTGACTTATTTCACCTAGCATTGTACTCCCTGGCTCCTTCCATGTTGTTGCAAATGGCAAGATTTCATTCTTTTTTATAGCTGAATAATATTCCATTGCATATAATATGACTTCTTTTTTGTCCATTCATCAATCAATAGAAACATGTGCTGCTTCCATATCTTGGCTATTGTAAAAAAGGCTGCTGTGAACATAGGGGTGCATGTATCCCTTTGAATTAGTGTTTTTGTATTCCTTGGGTAAATACCCCATAGTGTGATTAGTGTGTCTAGGGTGGTTCTATTTGAGGAACCTCCATACTGTTTTCCATAGAGGCGGCACCAGTTTGCATGCCTGCTGACAGTGCACAAGTGTTCCCTTTTCTCCACATATTTTCCAGCTCTTGTTGTTTCTTGTGTTGTTGATTTTAGTCATTCTGACAGGTGTGAGGTGATTTCTCATTGTAGTTTTGATTTGCATTTCCCTTAAGTGATGATGAACATCTTTTCATGTCTGTTGGCCATCTGGATGTCTTCTTTGGATAAATGTCTGTTCATGTCTTCTGCCCATTTTTAATTGGATTATTTGGGTTTTGGGTATTGAGTTTTATCAGTTCTTTATATATTTTGGATACTAGCTCTTTATCAGATATGTCATTTGCAAATATCATCTTCAGTTCCATAGGTTGCTTATTAGTTTTGTTGATTGCTGGGATAAAGAGTCTGGTACTCTTTATCTCCCCTTCTGTTCTGAATGACAGCCTTGCTGGATAGAGTATACTTGGCTGCAGATTTTTCCCATTCAGCACTTTGAATATATCATGCCACTGCCTCTGGCTTGCTAAGTTTCTGTTGAAAAGTCTCCTGCTAGACTTATGGGTTTTCCATTGTAAGTTACTGTCTTCTTCTGTCTTGCTGCTTTTAAGATTTTTTATCACTGTATTTTGCAAATTTAATGACAATATATCTTGCTGCTTGCCTGCTTTTGTTGATTTTGATGGGAGTTCTCTGTGGCTTCTAGATTTGGACATCTGTGTCCGTCCCCAGATGAGGGATGTTTTCAGATATTATTTCTTCAAATAAATAACCTGCCCCCTTTTCTCTCTCTTCCTCTTATGGGACTCCTATAATATGAATGTTTTTATGGTTGATAGAGTCACTGAGTTTCCTAAGTCTATTCTTGTTCTGTGTAACTATTTTTTCTCTTTTGTTCAGCTTGATTACTCTCCATTACTCTGTTTTCTATGTCACTAATTTGTTCCTCTGCTTTTTCCAGCCTGCTGTTCATTTCATTTAGCTTTTTTCTCATTTTGTTCATTGAGCCCTTTATCTCTGCTATGTTATTCCTTACCTCTCTGTTAAGGGTCTCACTCAAGTCTTCCACTCTTTTTTTCAAGTCCAGTGAGTACCCTCATGATCACTGCTTTAAATATTCCATCAGACATGTTACTTATATCTGTTTTGCTCAGATCTCTGGTGATGGCCTTCTCCTGTTCTTTCATTTTGGATAAACTTCATTTTCTCCTCATTTTATCTGTCTCTGGGTGTCTGTTTCTGTGTGTTCACAAAGCAAGCTATGTCTTCAGCTCTTGAAAGTAGTGATTTTATCAAGAGGAGATCATGGAGGGCCCTGCAGGGCGGTGTCCCCTGTTCACCAGCACCTGACACTTCAGAAGAGTATCCTATGTGTGCTGCTTATGCCTTGCTATTGTATCTGAGTGACTTTTCCTTTCAGTGCAGTTGTCTGCACTTACTCTCTGCGAGCTATGGGCTGGGCTTGCTCTGTGTGGTGTCAGTGGGGCTCAGACAGGCCAGCTCTGAGTAGGCATGCCCCTAGGGAACTTGGGAGTGGGGCAGCAGTGTTAGCACAATTTGCACTGGGTGGCTAGTCCTATACCAGATCCACTGAAGCACTGCAGTGGCTGGGGGCTGCACACAGGAGTGGCCAGGGGCATGAGGCTGGGCCCGGTGCAAGATAGCAACTGGGTGGGATGTGCATAAGGCTTTAAAATAATTTGTCCTGAGTCCAGGACCGAGGCTAGCAGGCTTGGAGGGGGTGACTTCTCAGAAAAACTTGAGGACACAGTGCACTGCTAGCAGGTTACAGAGCAAGTGTCTGTGTAGAGCTGCCTTCTCCAGGTGGCTCTGTGTTTATGCTGCGGCGTGGGGGAGGAAAATGGCACCTGTCGGGTCCCTCATTTTCAGAGAAGTCCCACAACTTGTTCTGAAATCAGTATGAACAGATCTGTTTCCTGTTTGCCCCCTGGTGTTGTGTAAACTGCCTTTTTTATGTTGCCTCTCCATGAGGGGTGGCAACCCAGCTATCACTCATCTTCCTGGCTTGTCCAGTGGCGAGTCAGCTGATGTTGAAAGCTACAGACCCCAAGTACCACTGGTTTTACAAACTCGCAGAATTCAGCCACTCTGGTTTTTAAAGCCAGACTTTATGGGGATAAGTCTTTCCTGTGTGAGCTCCCTGATATGAGGGCCCATTTCTCTGCCTTCTGCACATTCAGCTCTCTCCCTCCTAGGGGCAACCTCCCTTCACCTTTCTGACCTTCCTAACCTTCTGGATGCAGCTTCTTATTTATATTTAGTTGTGGAGTTTGTTCTGGTCTTCAGATTTCTCTCAAGTTTATCTACCTGGATAGGGATGATATCTATTGTAAACATGGACAGAGTGAGCTCAGCATCCTCCTACTCCATCATCTTCCCAAGCTCCTCCAATGCTGTTTACTTTCAAGTTAACTTTTCTGATATACACAGAGGTGACCCATGTTTGATTTTGTGAGTCATCTATTTTTATCCATCCTTGACATTCAGTCATTTTATTGCCCAAAGTTTTAGGCAGGCCTCTTGTAAATAACATATAGCTGACTTAAAAAAAATTCCTTTTTCTGAGTATCTGTCTTTCAACCTGATAGTTTAGTCAATTGATATTTATTGTGATTACTGATATACTTGAATTTATGTTTGCCATCTTATTTTACCTTTTCTATTTACCATGTTTTAATTTGGTCTTTTCCATTTCATGTCTTCTATTGGATTGCTTAAATTTTCTTTATTCTCAAAGATTTTTTTTTAATTTTTTTTTCAACGTTTATTTATTTTTGGGACAGAGAGAGACAGAGCATGAACGGGGGAGGGGCAGAGAGAGAGGGAGACACAGAATCGGAAACAGGCTCCAGGCTCTGAGCCATCAGCCCAGAGCCCGATGTGGGGCTCGAACTCCCGGACCGCGAGATCGTGACCTGGCTGAAGTCGGACGCTTAACCGACTGCGCCACCCAGGCGCCCCAACTCAAAGATTTTTGATAGTCAGCTTGTGAGCTTATTGCCTACTTCTCCTTGCTTCTGTCACCTACTACTTCCACTTTCTTTGAGAGTACAAGCATGAATTAAAAAAAAAATTCTTGTTTTTATTTTGTCACTGAAATTGGTGCATCATTTTGCTAGAAGTCGAAGTCTGTAATTAATATTTCGAATCCACTTGTAATTATTCTTGGTGGATGGTACAAACTAAGAAACCTATTTTTTTTTAATTTTCCAAATTGCCAACCAACTGTTCCAGCATCAGCATTGAAAAGTTCCTCTTTCCTCATTGATTTGACATGGTGCTTTGTCATATACTCCATTTTTCTATAGATTAAGATCTATTTCTGAGACATTTATAATGTCGTATAGATATGTATGTCTATTCTTGTATTTATATCTTATTGTCCTAATTATTAGAGTTTTAGAATATACATTAATGCCAGGTGATTTAACAGCCTCTTCATTACTCATCCTTTGCAAAATTTTATTGACTATTTTTATGTTTATTTTTCCTGATGAATTTTGAAAACTCTTTGTAAATTTAAAAGAAAAATATATTTCAAGTTTTGCTGTGGGATAATTAATTTCTTTCTAAGTCATCTTATCATGTGTGAATATATTCTCGTATGTACTTCAGTAAGGTCACACATTTGTTATATATATTCTGAATTCATGTTTATTACTACTCATTTTTGATTACTATTTTCTAGGTTAAAAATAACTTAAGCAAAGTAAGATATTCACATAGCAAAGCACATTAACAGTACAGAAAAATGTACAATGGAAGTATATCTTCCTCATAATATCATATCTCTAGTCCCCCAGTATGATTTTAGAATGCATTTGTCTACAAATAATGGAATGTCCTACTAATAGTGGATTAAATAGACAGTGGCTTGTTCATTCTATACAGTAAGAACTCCAGTAGTAGGCAATCTGGAGCTAGTATGGCTCAGAGAAGCCATCAGGGACCCAGCCGTCTTTCATATCTTTTTACCCTGTTTCCTATAGCATGTAGCATGTAGCATTCACCTTCATGCTTGTCAACTCATGGTATTAAACCACCAGCCTCAAGTTTATGTTATAGGGAGGACCAAGGAGTAAAGGGCATGTTAGCCAACTGAGTCTGTCCCATTAAGCTTTCCTGGAACCATCATCTAGAAACTTATATCTAATTGGCCAGAATTTGATCATATGTCCAGCCAAGACGGAAGGAAAGTCTGAGAAAGTGAATACTTTTAACTGGATGCACTGCTTTCCCAAATAAAAGTGGAGTTTTGCTAATAAGAAAGGAATGGAGAATAGATATTGATAGGCAACTAGCAGTGCTTGCTTCCTCCTATCATCTGTCACTGTTAACAGTTTCTGTCTTTTGTTTTTTATACTAATTTTTCTATATGTATATAAGCATATACTTTTGTGTGTTCTATAATTCCAATCATTGTTTAATAGTAGTTCTGTATTTAACAGATTTAAGGCTCACTATCAATCCCTTTACTTTTTTCCATCCTTCTCTAGTTTGCCTTGATTTTGACTTCAAGTATTTTTCAGGATTGCTCATGTCTACTCTATTTCTTGTGTTTTTACATATTAGAGATGGTTCTCAATTACCTTTATGTTTGAAAGTTTGCATGGGCATACCATTCTTGAGTCACATTATTTTTCCCTGAAGATTTTAACATTATTCTACAAAATTTTAGCAGGAAGATTGAGACCTTATTTCCATTTATAAGTTCTTATTTCCATTATAAGTGATCATTTTGCATGAATGTCAATAGAATGCTTTGTTTGATTTTGAAGTTAGGTAATTTTACAAAGATTTGTTCTGTTAATATTTCTATATCAATCTTTCTTTGGAACACCATGGGCCCCTTCAATGTGTATACTCAGGTCTTCTTTTAATAACTTAATTATCAAATGGGCTGGACTTAACGAATATAATAATCAATTTTATTTATCTTTCACCACTGTCTTCAAAGATGCTTTATTGGACATTTATTTCTTGCCCCTGGGTGACATATTGGGTAGCTATAATAGCTTTTTGGTCACTCTAGGGTATTAATAAAAACATCTAATTTTTATATATCAAAGACTCAATATAATCTAAATAAAATTTCTTACATCCAACTTTAAAGTTTTTTTCTTCAGCTCAGGCCCTGACTAGGCTTGGAAATTTGCATTAGGAAAGGGGTCACTCTACTGCTTCTGGTGGGGCAGAGAGAACGAATGAAAGGTTAATATATATATATATATATATATATATATATATATATATATATTCACACTTACTAAATGCCAGCAACACCCCCACCTCAGTCATCGTGACACTCTGAAACACCCCCACACATTTACAAAAGTCCTCTGGCAGTGAGTATTTTCAACCCAGATGGTTTTGGTTTTGTTCTCTAAGAGACATTTGGCAGTATCTAGAGATATTGTTTATTGTCCCAACTGGGGAGGTCAAGGATAATGCTAAACATCCTACAGTGCACAGGATACCACCCACAACAAGGAATTATGTGGCACAAAGATATCAGTAGCATCGAGATCAAGACACCTTGCCCTGGGGAGTGGAAGGTTGTACTACACTCAGTTGAGAATCCCTAGAGTACTGACTTGTTGGCAATAAAGCCTGTGTTACAGGTTTTCTGTGTAATTATATCAGAGCTGACTGCCAGTGACATATATTCCCCCATCTCACCTGTGTCTGTATATTCCCTCATTCAGCCGTTATTCCTCTGCCATTCCACAGGTTTAACAGAGCTCAGAACACATTGACTATTTTTAAGAGACTATTGGTTTGGACTATAAGGAGGTGCATCCCTTTTTATAGAACCTTCCATGTTACCAGAGATCCACTGAGACTTGTGTTCTATTCTCGGTTTTCTCATTCAACCAGTTCAAATTTTCTCTGCATTGGACAACCTTATTCATAGATTGTGATTTGAGGTTTGTGTGTATCTTACTTTTAATGAGAATCTAATTTTTTCTCTATTTTTCACTTTCCTCATTGGTTTCAGCTGGTTTCAGAGACGAGCATCTGACCAAGTTATCTTTGCTTTGACATCTGCAACCTGAAGTTATTTATACTTGATTGCTAAGTATTTTTTCTTACTATTTGAAATAAATCTTTTCTATAGTCTACTTTATAACTGGTTATTTCTGGTGGAAAAATATTTGATTTATATATTTAGTGTGAACCTTACCTTATTAAGCCATTTAAGGGTTCTATCAATTTTTCTGTGGGAACTCACTGTTTTTCTAAATAGGCAGTGAGTCAATAAAAATTTTTTCAGCTCTTTTGCTATCATTAAAGCCCTTGTTTCTTTTATTCTGTCTTCTTGAATTGGCCCAAAATTTTAGAGGTATATTAAAATTTGTGGTAATACAGGACACCATTTTCTTAATATTGAGAATTCCATTAAAGTCCTATTATAAGTCATTCATTCCTTCATTAACTATTTTTAATTACCTACCATGTAATAGCACTGTACTAGATGTTAGACATACAGTGATGAACAAATAGTATTCCTTGCCCTCATGGAATGAGCAATTTCAAGGTTACATGAATGTTAAATAAACAATTATGAAAATAAATTGATAGTAACAAATTCTGAGATGATCTAATTTAAACTAGATATCAGGAAAATCTACTCTGAATAACAAACATTTAAGTTGAGTCTTAATATGCAGGAGTTATTTAGGAAAAAAGATTTCAAACATAAGAACAGTATGCACCAAAGTCTTAACATATATTGTTTGAAGAACAAAAAGGAAGCTAGTAGGGCTAGATCTTAGTGAGTAGGAAACAGTGCTGACCAGAGATGTGGCTGGAGAGGTTATCAGAGGTTGGTAATTCAGGGCCTTGTTTTCTTTTAAGTTAATGAGAGGCAGGTGGTATTATTTACAGAGACCAGGAACATTGGAAAAGGGGCAGATCTCTTTTGGTGGGATAAAAAGATTAAGTCCCATTTTAGACATGTCGAGTTTGATATGCCTGTAAGAAATCAAATGCCAAGTAAGCATATAAATATTCAGTACACATTTGGAGCTCAAAGCAGAGATGGTAACAACAGGTAAAAAACCAACCAACCAACCAACCAACCAAACAAAAAACCCAAAACCTGAGAAGGGAGAACCACAATGTCAGAAGGAAAACTAGGGAGTTTCAAATGCACAGAGTGGTCAACTCAGTCAAATATCAATGTCAAAACATCAAGAAAGATGAGAAATGAAAAGCATCTACTAGATTTAGCAACATGGAAGTCAATAGGGACTGCTTAAGCAAGAGATATTTCAGGGGAGTGATGAGGATTGAAGCCATGGAAAACTGAATGGGAAGTGCGAAAGTGGAGTTAGTGTATAGATAGCTCTTTGGGGAAGCTTGACTTTGTTTAGAATAGACACAGATCAATAACAGGATGGAAGATGGGAGCAAAAGAAGTATTTTAGATGGGAGTTAATAAATATCTTTGAACACTTATAATAAAGGTCCTGTAAGAGGCGGGGTGAGGTGGGAAGCAGAGCACATGCAGAAGATCTGGGCTTTGTTAGCACGAGGGCTACTTTTCCATTGTAGTCAAAGGGGAGAGGAAGAAGATAATCACAGATGCAAGATGGGGTAATGCCTGTCTGAGGGCTATTTTTGATATATCAGGCAAGATCATCAAGAGAGGGAAGTTAAGCAGTGAGGGAAGGTAAGTTTGGTGAGTTAGAAGAAAGGGAAAAAAAATAAAACTAGTTCTTGCAGAAAGAGAGCAAACAACCAGAGAAACATAATAAGACTTTTGCAGTGTTTAATGCCAAGTTGATAATTTGTCATAAATGTATAAGCATTGCCCAACTTTCATGGCTCTGGAATTTTCTCTATCAACCTTTCAATTGCAATCACAGATGATGGGAGTGGTAGGTTTCATCCAGTGTTGTATTTTACTGGTGTAAAAACGAAGGAAAAGAAAAGAGCATTAACAGCATTTTCAGCATTTTCAAAAGGTCAGTAGTAATGATGAACCATCAGATATATTATGAGTAAGGAGAAAGTGAGGTAGGAGGGAACTGAGGGATAGAAAATGAAGATGTCAATGGAGATCTTTTTAAAAACATGTTTTTAAACGTTTATTCATTTTTGAGAGACAGAGAGAGACAGAGTATGAGTGGGGAAGGGGCAGAGAGAGAGGGAGACCCAGAATCCGAAGCAAGCTCCAGGCTCTGAGCTGTCAGCACAGAGCCCGACGCGGGGCTCGAGCTCACGAACTGCGAGATCATGACCTGAGCAGAAGTCGGATGCTCAACCGACTGCGCCACGCAGGCGCCCCTCCTTTTTTTTTTTTTTTTTTAACGTGTCAATGGAGATCTTAATGAAGACCTGTCTCAGCAAAACTATGTGAGCAAGTGAACTGGAAGAACAGGAAGTTGTGTTGGAGAGTGGGATATCTAAATTAGTGATTTCAAAGAGGATGCAGATTCTTATGACAACAAGGTGGTCCTAACATGTGACTGGGAATGGGTGGCTGAGATAGAATGGAGAGCAGTAGGTTTCTTGTTCTCTAGCAAGCAGAAAATCGGAGCTCCCAAAATGTCCCCTTCTGCGTACTGAAAGATGCCCTTGGCAATTTACGTTTTGCCTGCCAGTCATTTTACATTTGCTCTGGGTGGCAGCAAGTGTCTTTGTTCCTAGGTGTCTGGGCCCGGTACCTTCTGCAGCATACTTCGGCTTATGCAGAAAATTGTTCCAATTCGTAATTTCCTATGAAAACCCTAATGTGATGAATCATCTGCCTGATTTCCTACTTTGGGTCCTTTGAAATCTGTGTTCCAAATCTTTCTGTTCCTTCATGACTGACTTGTTGCTCTTTCATTCCCCAAATTGACCTGTTTTGCAGAAATTGAAAAACGGTGGCACAAATTCCTGTTCTTTTTTAAAATTTATCACAACATGTACAATTTCAGTATTAAAATGGTTCCTGCAGAATTTCTGGGAGTTCATTTTTTTCCTTTGCTTAGCATAAACCAAACCCACTGCAGACTGGCATTTAGAGACGTTTCTCTGAGCCAGCAGAGAAAGTCACAGAATTTGAACTCTTCCCGAAATCTGCTTGTTTCACAAGCCCACAAGTGCCAATGCCCTGGCTTACCATTTAATTAATTTTACTAATTTTCCCTTGACGCTAAAACTTGTTTCCCCATTTGAGGCCATAATAAAATCCTTCCCTATTTCTTCCTGAAAGTAGCCTTAAATATGTCAGTAGGATTCAGGGTGTCTGAGTGCCGTCGCTTCGCTAAGCCCCGAGTCAGGTCTCTACCTCAATCTACTTTCTTCTCTTGTGATTCTGCCCACATTCGGGGATTCTCCTTTAGTCCCCTATCTGCTCTTTCTGATACTTAATTTCACTACTACATTTATGTATACATTCGGCATCTTGACGCAGTTGCTCTCATATAATCCTTAAGTGGCTAGTTTAGGTGCTTTCATGTCAGACCAATTTCTCTAGCTCAGCTGGAATTCTCCCCCAAGGCAGGGTCCACGTTGTCCATATTTTGCATCACCATACACAATGCAAACTGGAGTCAAACTGAATAGGACCTTTATTATCTCTCTTATAAATGTGCCCTCTGCCTTGAGGAAAAAGAATCATATTTACTAAAACTAGTTCACACTAGGGATTTAGACAAACTCACAAATGTGAAACCCTCCATCTCTGTTTTAGGCTCAATTCATAGTAAACCCAATTTGACACCTTGTTCCTTTTCCTTTCCCGCATCAATAGTAATTAATAGAGAATGTAGTCGATTTCCTACTTGGGAAACTAATGCTTACTTTGGCTTCATTACTGGCCCTTTGTTTTACCCCTTTGTGCTGTCCAGTCACACTAGCCTGGGGCTTAAAAATGGAGAGGAAGCTTCTGGGTTTCATGAGGCAGAAGCTAGAAAATTCTGTGGCTGTACACAATATCCCTATCTGCTCTTGCAACTTTTTTGAAGACTATTAGAATGCATAAATAATACCATCATTTTTAAGCTTGTCTAGATAGAGGACAAGGACTGCTGGCCTCATCTTTCTATACCCTACAGACCACCTAGAAGGACCTCAATAAATTCAAATTCACTTCAACCCATATTTATTGAATACCCAGTAGATGTTAGGTACAGTTTTAAGGCTTAATTTTTTTTTTTACAGTTTGAAGGTTTTAGACACAAGACTGAGTAATAGAAGTGTCTTGCCTTCACTAAGTTCACAGTCTAATGAGAGATGGGTAAGCAATATGGGAAGGACTCTGATAACGCAAACCACAGAGCGCCTTGGGAACACAGAAGACAGGCATCTGATCTAGTCAGGGAGAGGCGGTGGGTTATGCAAATCTTTCAGTAAGAAATTGTATAAAATCTATGACTCTGTACCAACCTAACTCAGGCTCCACCAATAAAATCGTGTGACCTTAAGGACATCATGTAAACTCTGTGGGTATCAGTTCTCTCATTGGTAAAATCAGGCCAATAATATTCTCTCTGAATGAATCAAGTGAAAGAAGGGATATGAAAATGCTTTGGAAAATTAATGCCAATTTATTTTCTGTTATTACTAAAGGTACTTACCTAAACTGGTAGGAACATAATGAATGCATCTCAGGATCAGTAGTCAGATATTTATGGATTCAAGGCCTAGTTCTGCCAATGGGCAGAATCTGGGCAAGTTACTTAATCTCTCTAAGCCTCATTTTCCTTTTTTTTTTTTTTTTTAAATCGTTAATGTTTATTTATTTTTGAGAGAGAGAGAGAGACAGAGCGTGAGCAGGAGAGGGGCAGAGAGAGAGGCAGACACAGAATCCGAAGCAGGCTCCAGGCTCTGAGCTGTCAGCACAGAGCCTGACACGGGGCTTGAACTCACAAAACGTGAGATCATGACCTGAGCCGAAGTTGGATGCTTAGCCTACTGAGCCACCCGGGCGCCACTCATTTTCCTTATTTACAAAATAGGACCTTATAGGATTGTTGTGAGGATTAAATGAAATAATGTGTGCAAGTTGCCACATACTAATCATTCAATGACTGTTGGATAATATTGATGATGATGATGCTTACGATGGGGATGATTATAATGATAGAGTCATAAGTGTAGTGTTTGGCACATAGAAGTAATTATAATTATTAATGTTGGTGAGATGGGGTCCTGGATATTACTCTGGTAGTTTTATTCTGCCTGTGGCCAGAGGCTGCATCCTTAACCCTAGCTGTCCATCATTTAATATTTTCTCATAGCCAGTAAGGAGACAGGAATCTTCCAGAATTCTACCCTTTATTATTCTCTTAGTATACCTGCTAAGCAATTACCAACACTCTTATAGCTTCCATCATCATCTTTCTGTATATTAGTTGTGAGTTTTCATCTTGAACTATTTCTCTGCCTATCTCAGTGTTCCCCAAAGTTGGTACCCATTAAAATCACCTAGAGGTGTCATAAAACTTTCAATGCCAAGATTGCACACAATACTGGTTAAATAATAATAACCAAACATCATTATTTTAAAAGATGCCCCAAGTGATTCCAGTGTGGCAAATTTTGGGAACCACTGACTTAGGTCCAGGTACCTCCTTACAACTTTCTGTTAGAAATCTGGATATCTCTTCAAATTAAACTTTCCCAAGGTTCATCTCATTACCTCTCCCCCAACAATCTGGTATTTGTCTCAAGTTCCATATTTCTATATGTTACCCAGGCCTCAAACTTAAAAGTTATCAATCAGCTGAACAACTACTATAGATGATATTTGTGATATAGAAATCATTTCGATCTCTCTTTTTCTACTCCCTTTACCACCAGGTTCACCCAGGCTCCCATAACCCCATTACATATCATTTAGGTAATCACAAGATGCTGGAATCACAAAGTTTATAGAGTTTAGGGTATAAAAGTCAGTACATAAGACAATCACTTGAAAACTATTTTAAGAACATATCACTTTGGAAACAGACATCATGTCACAAATGACCCAGTGCAGCCAATGGTTGCTTTAGGATTGGACTGGCTCACTCCTCTTTTGAGCACTAGATAAAGCAATTGTCTGAGCTGAGGAGCAATGTTACACCAAAACAAAATGCATATGTTTTAATTCTAGAATCATGCTCAGCATGGTGAGATACTCATAATACGAGGGTCCCAGAAGAACTGAGAGACCTGCCGAGGAAACATGCTCCCCTCTCACGCTCACTGCAGGGTATACATTTCTTGAGTCAAATGGGGTACAAAAAATATCACAATGTTTTCAAAATGTTATTTTCCTTTTTCTATTTTTACGTAATTAAATATGTATAAGTTAAAGGTAGGCACACACACACACACACACACACACTAAAAAGTGCCTCCACTTTAGTTTGCAGTGATTTCTCCCCTCCCCCACATATTTCTGCTCAACTCTAATCCTTTATATACACTGCTGCCAGGTTAACCATCCAAAAGCAGTCACATCATATGACTTTCCAGTTCAAAAATCATCAGTGGCACACCATAACTTACTGTAGTGAGTCAAAATTCTTCAGTCTGTCACTCAGGGAATTCTGTGATCTGGTTTTGAGTCTGCCCTTGTAGTCTTACCAGCTACTACTCTTCTTCATGCATCATGGGCCCCAGCCAACCTGAAGTATTTACTTTCATTTGCCACCTTGATTCTTTTCTTCGTGCTATTTATTCCCTTTGCCTAAAATATTTCCCCACTGTCCTATCTAGACCAGAAGAAATACTATTTTTCCTTCAAGACTTAGTTTGAATGGAAATTTGGAAACTTTTCTGAATTCTTTCCTGTCATTTCAATACATGTGTATACCCCCACATTGTGTGTGTATATATATATATATATGTGTGTGTGTGTGTGTGTGTGTGTGTGTGTATACTCTTTTCCTGGAGAACTATGAGTGTACTTACTTCATATGACTCCATATCACCGACTATGCCTAGAACTGTGTCACACGTAATAGACATCCAGTGAATAAATAAGAAATGAAAGCATTATAATTAACAAAAATAATTTCACGATTCCTCCTCCTCTTTTTCCCTGACCTCTGCCAGTTATTCATTATACAGTGTCTTTCAGTGTTATTTTAACAACCATGTTAGTAGTCCCTTTATGAGATGACTCATAGCAATTATATGAAGCATTGAGGATGGGGGTGGGGTAGAATAGAAACTAATTAAAGTTAATTTAATTATAGTATAAGAAAGAACACGACTTAAATACCACCATTAGGCCCAAATATGCTGAAATCATTTTGAAGGAAGTCTGAGCATTGAACACCCTTCCTTTGCTTTGCTTAAGGGGGATGGTCATGTTCATGTAGGTAAAGGGCTGTATAATAAATGGGCCAATTTACTCCTGAGAGTAAATGGGAGAAAAAAGAAATGCATGCTGGCACAGTCATCTTCCAGTTTGGGACTCTGAGAAACTTTTACATGACATTTGCAAATGTGTGTTGGAATTTCTTTACCAAAACTGCCTCGTGCACAAATACTGCTGGGACAGGGTCTAATATCCAGCTATCTGAGAAACCTCTAGATGCCCTGATGGAAGTAAAATGCTCAATGATTATCTTATCTGTGTCTCATTAGTAGAATTTGCTGCATTGATGTCAGTGCTGAGTAGAAGTAGAAAAGTAAAGAACAGTCCTGAGAGAGACAGAGAAACAAAAGCTGGCATATGAAGAAAAAGTAAATTCAGGGGTTTGGTCAGAATCATATACCTCAATAGGAACAGAAACCATCAAGGCTGAGTTGGCAAAGTCCATGTAAATACACAGGTGTTGCAAGGAGGTGAATCCAAACCAGACGTTTGAGAGATGTGTTTCTCTGCTCTGAGTACATCTCCAGAAAGCCTTGAAGGCATGCCTCTCGATCCTTGGAAGTGTGTTTTCTCTCAATAGAAGGAAAAAGGAGAATGATGTAAAGGAACTCAGTGGGGTAATAACTATAGCATCTCTGTAATCTGACTAACAGTGTCTTTGAACATCTTGAATCTTGACTAATAAAGATGTTCTAAATGTTCTCATGAGGGAAGTAGTCTTAAAAAGGCATAGCCTAGGGCCACCTGGGTGGCAGTCAGTTAAGTGTCTGACTCTTGATTTTGGCTCGGGTCATGATCTCGCCATTCATGAGATCAAGCCCCATGTTTGGCTCTGTGCTGATGGCATGGAACTTGCTTGGTATTCGTTCTCTCTCTCTCTCTTTGTCCCCCTCTCTCTCTGCCTCTACCCAACTTGCACTCTCTCTCAAAATACATAAATAAACATTTAAAAAGGCATAGACTATTACAACGCCAAAAAACCAGAGGTTTTTAATGGATAGACGAATGAACCAGTGATGGAGTTGTTTTCTTTATCACTGTATTGAAGTGCTGGCCTTGGGTGCAACTATTGCAACCACAGCGGAGCCGTTTTATCAGTCAGTCTACAGTTTGACTGAGGCTTATTATCTTAATTATTAGAGTATGATGATAATGAGATCAAGAATACATATCTCCACATATGATTTACTTTTTACTCTGGTCACAGATTTCAGCCCTAATCTTGACCAGTCTCTGGAAGAATATCCTGACAATCATCATGGAGAATAGTTGAGATAACGTGAGATGTTTCACAATGGCACATTCTTACAACGTCAGAAATATCTTAAGATACATGACTTGCAGAGGGGAGTGCCTATATGAGTCAGGATAGGCTAAGTACGTTGCAGTGACAAGATCGCAAATATCAGTGGCTTTAATACAACAAAAGTTTACTTCTTATTTAGACAGAGTCCACTATGGGTCCTAGATGACTCCTAAAGGTATTTGTCCCCCATATGATGGCTCTGCAGTTCAGGTGATTTGGTCTTTTGGCCTTGCCTTCTCAAGGCCTCCTTCATGAGTGCTATGGCAGGGAAGAAGAGGTACTGGAGAATTACACATGATTTTTAACTGTTTCAGACCAGAAGTGATAGGGTATTATTGCTCATATTTTATTTTCACATGGCTCTACCTTATTACATAAGAGCTGAGAAGTGCAGTCTTTCCCTTCTCTATTCAGAAAGAGAAGATAACTGATAGTGGTGCGCAGTAAGATAGCAGACACTTGCATTGTCCCATGTAACATTCTCACAGCCCATATGATTTCAGCACAGCTATAATAGACAGTTTATCTCACCCCCAAGCACTCTATAGAGCATCTCTACTTGGCACCTCAGAGCTATCTCCAAAATGTTGGAAGGCTACTCAACTCACACAAAGGTATAGCCTGGGAAGGTGATGAAGTTAAAGTGCTTGAGGCTAACCCTTAGGAGGATAGCCTAAGGAGGCTAGGAGGTCAGTGGACAAAAGTTCCAACCATCCAATCCTTCAGAGTGAAATTTCTGAGGTGCTTTCTAAATGGTTTCTTTCAAGGTCTCCAAAGGGATTGATTCCATCTTGTTCAGAGGGGAACCGACTCAACAGCATATGCTTTATTGGCTTCTCTCCTTTCTCTGTCTTATTTACTTACACATCTTAGGATCACTTCCCACATAAAGTATCTGTATCCCTGCTCTTGCTTCAGGCTCTTCTATCAGGATAGCCCACATTAAGACAGTTAGTGATGTCTACCCCAGAGCTAGTGCCTCATGGAATGGACTGGGAGCCAGGAGGTTTGTGTTCCAACCTGAGTCCATCATTCACTAACTTCATGACCTTGGGGATGTTAATTCTCATGACATGTTTTTTTCCCCATCTTTATAATGAATTCTTCAGACTAGCAAATATGTAATATCATTTCCAAATCTGATACCCATAATTTTTTGATTAAATTCTGGCACTGTGAAATATTATTAAAACAATCACGGAGATCAGTGATTCTTCATCATCAAAGAATAAAGAAGAGGAAATTATTTTAAATATTAGCCAGAGGGTTTCCAATTAGATCCAAGAAAAGGCTGCTTGAAAATAGAATTCTTTACTACTGATTTTTAAGATCAAGGTGACTACATATCTGAAAGTTTCTAACTAGGTGACTCTTAAGTGCTCTCTTATTTTGGTTCTATGAAGCTATTTGGGGCTGTGGTGAAAATCATTCACTGACAAATTTAATGATTTGGTTGCCTTGTAATGGCCTCTCCATCCCTCTGTTTTGAGGAAGTCAAAGAGGCAAATATCAATAAATAAGTTCATATCTAGGACCTGGTTGAAATGACATTCCAGGAGATATCCATGCTTAGCTCCTGTTCTTATATTAATAAAATTACCTGACATCCAGTAAACATTTACTGTATGGCAGATATTGGGCTAAGCACTTAATATCAATTATGTTATTTAATGTTCACAAGGATAAATGAAATTAACACTAATACAAGATATATACTTTACTGGTGAGGAAACTAAGGCCCAGCAAGGTTAAGTTTATCTTCCCAGGATCCCATAGCTAGTGAATGGCATTGCAAGAACTCCAAACAATGTGTCTCTAATTTTATTGCTTGAGCATCTAACTATATTGCCACATCATCTTGCCACTGTAATCACTGATGCTTCCAGTATACAACTTAAGGTCTTATACGAGCATCAACAACAATAAAGAAAGAAAAAAAGAAAAAGCAATCACTTCTTTTGATCTCTACTTATTGAGGCAGGAATGTGCAGCTATGAATTTGGAGTTTTCTAAATTCCAAATGAGGAGAAATGAGGGTAATTTCTATTTTCTACTCACAGCCTTCTGACTATTTGTACGATCACTCTACTGATGTGAAACTACTTCAAAATTCTAAGGACTTGGAGTTGGGGTTAACTTTGGAAAAAAATTTCCAAAGCTTTCAAGAAAACATTCTTCAAGTTCATACAATTATTTAGTCTTTCAATACATTTACATTTATGTTCAAATTCTCAGACCTACTTATTAGATTTCACAAATACTGAAAAGTAAAAGGATTATTCTTTGTTTACTTAAGAGATCTAAAAATATAAATAAACAAAGAAAGAGAAATTCACTGAGTGTATTTGCTTTCAGGTTTTACATCATACAACTATAGCATGGGCTGATGCTCTTACCTTCTTTGGATCCATATTCTGAAAAGAAGGCATCATGTGCTGATCAGGTTGTCTGAGGAAAGAGTGGTTGGATGAGGCTACTTAGAAGCCTACTTTTTCTGGCCTCACAGAAACCTATCTGCATAGAAAACCACCCTTTTATGAATTCTCTGTAAAGGAGTGTGAATGTCTTATTTCTAAACTAGAAGCAGGCTGGTTGTGCGTGTCCTTGGTTTGAAGACTGTTGAGAAGGCATTGCATTTTGAGCCTGTCTAGTGTCCACAAGAGAGAGTTGGTTGAGATGTTTGTGCAAATACTTTGAAAGTGTAAATTTACATGTATAAATGTTAGCCATGGTTATTCCTTCTTTTGGTAAGAACAATTTTCCCTCTCTTTTGACATATTATGAACATAAGAAAAGTCCCAGATTTTGGTGGAATGGTAAATGTCCCTTCAACTTTTAAAGAGCATCTTCTTTAGGAAAGTATTGAATCAGTAGCACTGTAGAAATAATTTTTTTTTAAAGGCAGAGCAAAGACAGACATCTTTCATGGCCAGTAAAATTGGAGTCTTTTATCTTTTTATGGTCAATTTACATTTAAATAGAGAGACCCTTTAGTGCTGATGTAGGTGATGGGGGAAATGGTGTCTGCATCCTGAATAATAAACATCAGGGGGAAATGTCAGTTTTTCAGCCCACTGGCACATTTTGTTGCTATGACAACAGAATGCAAAGTGTTCTCTTAAAGGGAAACATGACAATTTGTTGGAGATTAAAGCAAAACTCACCCGACATAATATATTTAAATATAATCTTAGCTTCATAAATACCAAGGATATACTGAAAAGGACTTATAGTTCTTTGATCATTGAGGAGATGTAATTATGAGAAGAGCCATACTGAGGGTAGTGAGGAGAAGCATTAAGAACTTCTCTGTCTCCATTTCCTCTTAGAACCCACAGAACCACAGCCATTAGTAGGCCCATCTGGTGTGGAACCAGAAATTGGCACCAAATGGAGGTAGACATTTAAGCAGGCTGTGTTTTAACATTCTCACTGCATATATCATTTTTTATCTGAGCCCATGTTAATTATTTTTTAAACCATTACACTCAACTAAACTGAAAATTAAAATTTCCATGTTACAAAGTGGCACCTGCTTACCTGTTTAAAGACGTAATGCTGAATGACAGTTATGGAGATTCCCCATTTACAATTCTGTAAATGTAAAGGATAAGAATTTCCCAGTGGTGGAGAATATATTCTATTGATTTATTTTAGCTCAGGTGGGGTTCAGATGTTTGATCTTAACACTATCAGTTCAAAATTGTCCTTGGAGAGCTTTTGCATCCATAACCAGATAAGATGTTTGTAGCCCATGGCAGATATCACTTAATTGATCCTGGCACTCTTTTATCCAAGCCTGGAAGCAGTTTCAGCATCCTCCTCAACACAGTGCTCTAGGCAGCAGCAGCCACTATCTATTTTGTGGAATTAGCACAAGATGAAACCAATTTGCTAACTCTGCTTGATCCTATGAAACAACTATAACTTCTGTATCTCATTCTGGGCTTGGAGACTCAAAAAGTCAGCTCAAGTCTTCCCTCTTCCAGTAAGTTTTCTTGATTGTTCCAGTCCACACTCATTTTTCTTCATTGGACAATCTTATTATCTTTATGGTTAGTATCACATATTTTAGCCCTTAGTTATACCATGGATTTAATTCTCTCCACAAATATATATTTGGGAGGCTTTCCAAATGACAACTAGGGCAGAGCTTTTATCAACAGTGTGACCTTCTACATTGGTCATGAAACTGGAATGTCAAGATTGCTGATTTTCTATCCACAGTCATAGAGGTCACTGGCTATTCGAGAAGGGGAAAAAGAAAGGGTTGAGGGAGGCAATTTTTGTTTGGCTTAGTGCCTGTGGTCAAATTAAGAAGTAGTTAAAGTTTTTCTTTCGTGTTCTACAACAACCCATTATCCCATTTCCATATATGGGACCCCATTCCTCTTATCACAGAAGAAAAGTATCTCATAAATAAATTGTGATACAGAATTTCATGTTACTCTTCTGGAGGTATTTTCATTTCTAAATGGATGCCTTGAGGAAGCAATACTTAACCCAAAGAATATATCTTCAGTGAAAGATTTCCAGGCACTATGATTTTTTGGGGGTATATTCGGGGGCAGGATGGCCCCAATGATGACATTTGAATAATCACCTACTCTAACTATACATAAAGCTAATACTGGCAAATGAATGGCAGCTCTACTCATTCAGTTTGGTGTAGGTTGGCATAATTCCATCAGCATGCTCTGTGGCTTGGCCACCTGCATTTGGTCAGCTGTTGTCATGTGCCGAACCAATGGAGAAAGTTGCTATTGAATTGTCACTGGTCACACTGAAGTGGCCATGGAAACAGATTCAAGACCCCAGTTTGCAACTGGTCATCATATATTAGTCTAGAAAGATAAAACTATATGCTCAGACCTCCAAAGTACTATCAGACCTCCAAAGTACTGCTTCCTTGGTATTTCTTCAAGTACAGCCAACCCTATACAAAATTATAAAGTAGATGGTTTGTCAGAGAAAGCTCTAGATTCCCTAAACTCTTCCACTTTTGGAGACATCTCCGTGGCTCTCAGGGGCTTGAGCACTTGCCCCTCTTTTCCTTAGCAAACCTGCTTCTCTTCCTTCACCCTAGGTGTCAAGTCACTGAAACAACACAGACGGGTATTTCTCAAGCTGGTGTTCTGTGGAACAAATTTGCTAAAGTTCCTGTGGAAAGATACATTTAGGAAACCTGTGTTTCCATAGTACCTCTTGGAACTTTGCCATGCATTTTAACACATTAAAAGCTTGGAAAAGTTCAACACAGAAGAAATCTGTTTAGCTTTGTTTCACCCAGCATCTTGCCAAACTAATTTAACCCTTCTGTCAGATAACAATCCTTTAAAAATTCCTTCAGTATTAATGTTCTATGGACCAAAATTTGGAGAATTTTGGCCCACCTAGTGTGTTATTCAGGGTTTCTTTTTTTTTCTTTTGTGACTGATTATAAAGCATTAAAAGAAAACAAATTCATAATGGTAGATTTTTAGCAGTTCTCCGGGCATTGAAGTAATATTCTTATCTTTTATCCTTTTTAAAATGTATTCTTTTTTAACCATCAAAACTTTCCCAATGACCATTAATCTTCGATAATATAAGATTACAATGCTTGAGGAATAGCATGCTATAATAGAAATCATACAGGCTTTGGAATTAGACAAACTTACCTTTAAGTACAGTTAATTCACTAATTAATTGTGTTATCTTTTGCAACTAAATTAGTGTTTTTATCACCTCATTGTCTTTATCTGTGAAATGGGTTTTTGTTTGTTTTGAGGATTAAATGATAGAAGACACATAAAGTTCTTAGCACAGTGAATATGTAAATTCCATCCCCCTCTCTTCCCATCTTCATCACATGAGTAAGTGTAACCCTTTCTACAAGCATGCTCTGCCAGAAAGGAGTATCCCGTAAACTGTGTATTTTCACTAACACATTGCTAATTTTTAAAATGAAGTTTTTACCTTTTTGCCAAACTAAAAGGGCAAAATTTCCCATGTGTTGTTATGTGTATATAAAGAGCCATCCTTTTTGTGTTTGTACTATTAAATTCCAAGCCTCGAAAGCTAGTAAGTTGTGATGACCTTGCCAGCAATAGCTCAAGCTCTTGCTATTAAATGTGGGATGCCTCACATACCATCCCAAAATATTGGCTTTAGCAATGAATGAATTATTAAACGTCAAATTGTTATCTCCCGTGACAGTTTCCAAATGGACTGGGTCTGCCCTAACAAGTAGTGAAATGTGCCTCCAGCCGCCTCGCAGCTGTGGAAGAAACGGATCGCAACTGCAGTGGACTCATTTTACCTGGCAGCAGAGCACTGGAAGGCTCGCCCATCTGTCAGCACACATTTCTCTTCCAATCTCCTCGAGCCCCTTCTTGAATTCTTTCTTGTTTAAAGAGAAAATCAAGAGCTACTCAAAGTAGTAGCTTTTTATACGGACATTCCAAGTACAGTCGACCCCAGATAGTTTAGTTATAGGGTGTCCATGCTGTCAATTAAGATCATTTGATTCTATTCTCTTAACCTGCCAGCATTATGTTTCCTGTTTCACCATCCAAATGAGCATATTGAAAAATAACAGACTCATTACTTAAATTAGTTATAAGCCAAACAGCATCTAATATTTCCAAGCAAAGAACCAGCCAATTTCTGTTTGTATTTCAAATAAGAAGGAAAATAATTTCTTAGATCAAGTTAAATCCTTCTGATATGTGTTGATGAGAAAGTTTTACTGGGGTGTAGGCCCTCCCTCTGAAATGTGTGACATTATCACTTACTCATGGCTTTCAAATGGTATGAATAATGGCTGACGTTTTATTAAATACGAGCAAATGATTGCCCAGATTATTCTTGTTAATTAGGACCACCTGTGATGAAATTGTCAATTGTTAACCGTTATAAACATCAGCCCTGTAAAATTCCCTGTATCTGTAGGGCAGAAATATTTAATAGGTGGTTCTGAAATATATCCTTATTAATGCAATCTTCTCACTGCTCTTTCTGAGTAGGGAGTGAACTAGGAGGTTTAATTCAAGCACCATTTGGTGGTAATATATCATTGTGGGCATTTTAAGATTACTTCCATTGGCGGGGTGGAGGTGTTTAGCTTATTCAATATCATTGCAGCTTCTCAGCTATCATCCAAGAACTTTGGAAAGACAGAAAGACCAGAAGGAAGGATGGATGGAAGGAAGGAAGGGAGGAAGGAAGGAAACAGGAAGGCAGGGAGGCAGAAAGAAAATGAGCAGCCAAGAGTATTGTATTGTGCATTTGCTTGCTAAGATTTCGAGTTCTTGAGTAGCTATAGATCACCTGCTAACAGCATGTTCAAAGTTATACCACTATGCAGAAGAAGCTCAGAGACAGGAAGCACATGTGAATGCTGTTAATCATCTTGAATGTTCAAAGGGAGAGCTAGCAAAGTCATTTTTTAAAAATCTGAATATAGTTGACACACAATGTTACATTAGTTTCAGATGTACAGCATAGTGATTCAACAAGTTTATACATTATGCTATGCTCACCACAAGTGTAGCCACCATCTGTCACCATACAATGCTATTACAATACCAGTGACTATATTCTCTATCTTAGCAAAATTATTTTGTCAATAGATCTATCATTCTGTTCCCCACAACGCCCATGTGGATTGTTTCTTACCTTCCTCTGGTAACTTTTATGATGGATGTCTTTTGGCAGTAAGTGCTTTGGGAAGCATTAAAATATACAGACGTCCAAACTTCTGTAGGATCAAGAGGTACTCAGCAATTTGTTACTTTACTTTCATCACCCATCTTTCTTTCTTTAGCTACATCTAGTTGCTGGCCTTTCAGTTAACAAAGCATACAATAAATAGTGAAGAAAGCAAGCTAGTACTTCTAGCTTTGCTAGCCGACATAGCCTGGAATACTTACAAAGAACCACAGGACCTGAAGTCACAATAAATGCAAAAAAATGAGTGGGGCTTTATAAAAGCTGCATATATCTCCGTCAAGGATATAGGGGTTTCTAATATCTAAATCTTCACTGATGTCAGCAAGAGTAGTGGAGTGATGACCTCCAAAAATTCTCTCCTCTATAAAATCAATAAGAACACTGACAAACATTGTCAGAATCAACTTTTGCTGAACTCAGAATTAACCAAAGGCGTGCAGTAATCCAGGGGGCATTTACTCAGGAAAATGGCTTAATCTCCACCAGAACAATGAGCTTTGTGGCATTTTAATATGCCCTACTCCCATCCTATCCTCTCCAAGTCTGTGGTAGCCTTGAAGACAAATGGCAGCTTAGTTGCCACTTGAGGGAACAGAATAGGATTAGAGCTTCTCCAGAACCTCATTTCCAAAAACTTAATATGATTTCAATTGTCTGGAGATTCCCTGGAAGATTACACTCACAAGGCTGACTTTATTTGACCCGACTCAGACCTCTCCCAATAAAAACAGTCTTTTTACCCCGGGCATGTTGGTGGAAAACAATCAGAAGCAATTAATGAACATCATGGCTTCCAGAAGCAGTGGTAACAGTTGGGTCAAACAATAGGCTAATCAAAAAGCTTAAAAGGAAAAGCTGGGAATGAGATGTTTATAAGAATCTTTAAAAATCCCTAACATATTCCTGGAAGTCTAGAAGGTCACAAGCATGTGTAGGGCTGTGAACATGCCTACGACAAAACCAAAAAGACTCTAAGCTCTCACCTCTGGCTAATCATGCAGCTTTGTATAAACAGGAAATGAAGAGAAAGGTGGAGATGGACACCGCCTGGGGGTGTGTTGAAAATAAGCCCAAGTTTGTGCATAGAGTCCCTCAGCAAAGACTGGGAGACATATTATTAGTTCCAGGCTTTTGAGGAAATTTTTGTATAATCATTATTTGATCACTTAGCCAACTAAGCAGAAGCATCAGCAACTACATATGACAAAGACTACAGAATTTACAGAATTAGTTCAGAAAAGTCAAAAGAAAATAAACAATGACAAAACAGCTACAAAACCAAAACCCTTGGGAGGGGACAATCTAACATCTAGAGTTGCCATATTACAATATTCAAAGTGTCTAGTTCTCAACAGAACATCACAAGACATGCAAAGAAACAAGAAAGAATGGTCTATACACAGGGGAAGAAACCAGTCAACAGAATTTGTTCCAGATCTTAGGATTATGACACAAACACTTTAAATCAACAATTTTAAATATGTTCAAAGAATTACAGGAAGTCATGTTTAAAGAACTAAAGGAAAATTTGAGCACAATGTCTCACCAAACAGAGAATACCAAAAGGCAGATGTAAATAAAGAAAAAAATGACCTTATAGAATTTTCAGAGTTGAAAAGTAACAATAGCTGAAATAAAAAATTCACTAGAGAAGCTTAACAGTATATTTGAGAAGACAGAACCATCAGAAAAGCTGAGATAAATCAGCTGAGATTGCCCTGTCCGAAAAACAGAAAGAAAAAAGAATGAATAAAGATGAATAGTGCCTAAGTGGCCTGTGAGACACTGTAAAGTATAACAACATAGCCATAATGTAAGTCCAAATGGAGATGAGAGAATGAAAGGGAAAAAAGCATTTGAAGGAAAAATGGATGAAAACTTCCCAAATGTGCTTAATCTATACATCCAAGAAGCTCAATGAACTTACAAAAGAGTAAACTCAAAGAGATCCATACCTATACGTGTCACAATCATATTGTTAAAAGACAAATACAGAGAAT
Source organism: Herpailurus yagouaroundi (assembly GCF_014898765.1). Lineage (NCBI taxonomy): Eukaryota > Metazoa > Chordata > Mammalia > Carnivora > Felidae > Herpailurus > Herpailurus yagouaroundi. The sequence goes on along the minus strand of NW_024420442.1, from coordinate 5,791,447 downwards.
CGTGATAGCATCAGGAGATAAAGAATTCGTTCCATAACAAGGACCCTCAATATATTCACAACTGATTTCTCATCATATACCATGTAGGCCAAAAGATAGTGGGATGATATATCTTCAAAGGGCTCAAAGAAAAAGACTAACCAGGAGTTTTATGCTCAGCAACACTATCCTTCAAAAGTAAAAGAGAAATTAAGACATTCTCAGATGAACAAACCTGAGAGAGTTTGTGGCTAGAAAACCTAACCTACCCTATGAGAAATAATAAATTCTTCAGGCTGAAATGAAAGAGCACTAGTGAGTAAAATCTACATGAAAAAATAAATATCACTAGTAGAGGTAACTACATGGGTAAATATAAATTATAGAATAATGCATTTTTGAGAATTCATTTTTCTTCGAATTTAAAACACAGCTACGTAAAGCAACAATTATAAATCTGTATTGATGGGCAAACAGCGCATAAAGATATAATTTGGATGACAATAACAGCACAAAGGATAGAAGTAAAGTTTTTTTCTTTCTTTTTTAAACTTTCAATTCCAGGGGCGCCTGGGTGGCGCAGTCGGTTGGGCGTCCGACTTCAGCCAGGTCACCATCTCGCGGTCGCTGAGTTCGAGCCCCATGTCGGGCTCTGGGCTGATGGCTCAGAGCCTGGAGCCTGTTTCCGATTCTGTGTCTCCCTCTCTCTCTGCCCCTCCCCCGTTCATGCTCTGTCTCTCTCTGTCCCAAAAATAAATAAACGTTGAAAAAAAAAATTAAAAAAAAAATAAACTTTCAATTCCAGTGTAGCTAATACTGTGCTGTATTAGTTTCAGATGTATAATATAGGAATCCAATAATTCCATACATTACTCAGCATTCATCAAGACAAGTGCACTGCTAATTGCCTTCATCTATTTCACCCATTCTGCCACCTACTTCCCTTCTGCTAACCATCCGTTTATTCTCTATAGTTAAGAGTCTGTTTTTCAATTTAAAGTTTTTATATACAATTAATATTAATTGGTATTAATCTGAAGTAGGTTGGTATTATTGACATAGTAATTGTAATCCCCAGGGTAACCACTAAGAAAGGAATTTATATATATAAACTTGTATATATAAACTTTTACAAAATGGTATTATAAACATATATATATAGTATATAAGCTATACTCGTATATATAAGTATATATATATATATAGTATTGGTATATATAAATACACACACATATATAGATGTTATACTATATATAGTATATAAGTTATACTTGTATATATAAGTATATATATATATAGTATTGGTATATATAAACATATATATATATATATATATATAAGTTGTATATATATGTATAAGAAACAACATGGGAATTAAAATGGCACACTAGAAAATATCTATTTATCATAAAAGTGGCAATAATAGAAGAGAAATAAAAGAGTATATAAAACTAGCAGAAAACAAACAGCAAAATGGCAGATGTAAATCCTCACTCATCAATAATTACATTATATGAATATGAATTAAAACTCCAATTAAAAGGCAGACATTGGCATAATGGGCAAGAAACGTGATTCAACGATGTGTGGTCTATGAGAGGCAAGGAGGAAGAGAAAGAAGTAAAAGGGAAGGAGAGGCAGGGCAGGGCAGGGCAGGGCAGGGCAGGGAAGGGAAGGGAAGGGAAGGGAAGGCAAAGCCAGGCAAGGCAAGGAAGGGAAAGAAATGCTCACACAGTCTTTGCAGCAGGTTAGTTCTGTGTTGGGCCCTCCAAAGCTTATCCAGGTCATTTATATCAATGCTTTTAGCCTTCCCTTTCTGGTTTCACTGAGTTGAAAGCACAGGCTCTTATCAGGTCTTTTCCCAACTTCCATCTTGTCCTGGCTATGCATCTGGCTTTCTAGATGCCCTAGTATATGTAAAAGGTTTTCAAAAGTTATCCCCTAAAGCATCTCTCTCCAGGTTTCCCTCCCAGGTTGTGTGGGAAGAATTATTTTCTCCAACCGTAATATTTTGTCCCAGGCCTCCATAGAGTAAAAATGAAATAAAATTCCACAATAAAACATATTAGACGCTTCCTATTTCATTTGCTTATGTAGCCAAATGACCATTCCCAGGGGTCTCTGACAGTTTCTATAGTATTGGAAAACTGCAGGAAAGGGAGAAACCTGGAGAAAAGAAAAGTTGTGAAGAAGGTGATAACTCTTGAGGACTATTCTTTTAGGTGGGAAGTGGCAGTAGTTCATTCTTTTGCCCTTCAAAGTTTTTAAGGAATACCCTCTACTTAGCCACTTCCCCCCCCCCCCGAGAAAGTTCTGAATCAGATAAAACAAAGGCAAATGCCTTGCGTCAGTCCTTCAGAGAGCCCCGAGACAGGTCAAAACAGAAATACACAATTATAGCAAGGTCTACTCTGTTCCCTCCAGAGACACACACTGGGAATTTGGGATGCTATCTTCAGGACCATCATCAAAGTGGAAAAGGATGTGGGGTGAGGGTACGTTAAAAAGCCACAATGCTCTCCTACCATGTTTAAGTCATCTTTTTGTCTTGATTTGGGATTTGCTTGGTTTCTGTAACCTTTAAGTACTTCCCAGAATTCCCACAAAAGTTCATTTTGAGAGTTCTTTTGCTCATTTTGACTGTTTCTCTAGAAGGGTAGGCCCTTAGAGTTCCCTACTCTACATTTTCGCTGATACATGGAGTTGATTTTGTAAGGCTTTAGTAGATTAATTCTTCACAATCAGAAAAGGATAAATGGCTGTTGCCCACCAACCATGTAAAATTCTCCTTATCCATGTGGAGTAGTAAAGGAAGTGACATGGGAGAGGGGACAGAGGAATTACTCTTGTGGTGATCTCACCACATGGAAATAGGAAAAATGGAGAATAGTATCCTCTTCTAACACTGGGGAAATAGAATATATTTTGATGAAAACTTCATCACATAGGCTTCTAGATCTCTTCTATCCTAAATGGCAACTTCTATTATTAGGTGTCTGGTAGAAAGGTGTTGATAGATCTCTGCTCTGAAGAAAAAGAATTCTGATGATCTTTATGATGCACAAATTAGAAACTTGTGAATCAGAGAGGTTTAGTGAGTCACTCAAGCTTACCAAGTTAAGAAACTATAGATCTATGAATTTAACTCAGGTTTCTGACCTTAAGAAATTTCACTGTCATATATTGCCTTAATGGTATTTTGAAAAAGTTAAATACTTAGTCATGTATGGGCTTAAAGAAAAATAAGTATTTCCTTTTGATTACAAAGAATGAGAAATTAATTGATGAATTTGCAAATTATATGACATTGTTGAAGACATCAGACAAATTTGAGCAAGAGCTGTCACCGTAGTAGGTGTTGATAATTGCCTACCTAGCATCTGCACTCATTCTCCCTTGTTTACTGTGTCTGCATTTTCATCCATCATCCTTTCTCTGTGATGTACTCTGGGGAGGAGTTGACCCTCGGCACTAGGAGTAGCTTAAGCCAATTAACACATTTCATTATCCTGACTTGGCCAAATCATTGATTCTGGGTTTGGCATGTCTTCTAAGTGGGTCGTTCAGGATGAATTTCAACATTCTTCCTTGAAATTTTAAGTAGGAATACTTTTTTCACTTGAGTGGTACTGTATGTGGATTTAAAGTCTCAGCTAGTACAGCAGTATTACACCCATGATAGAAACCAGATTTAGCATCATACTAAGACTATGGCAGGATGGAGAGGTGGAAAGAAACCAGATGCTTCACATTATTGAGACACTGAATCAGACAATCCTGTTGTCTCTGTCTTTCCTCTGGACTTACAAACCCATCGTTAGCCGATAAATCATTTAAATGGTTTACATCACCTTGGGTTTTCAGTTACCTCTAACAGAATGCATAAACTGATGCATAAATTTCCAGAAAATAAACAGGGTAAACTGATGATTTTTATACATAGGACTGAAAATTAGAAATATACTAGTTGATATGTGGCCTACTTGTGGCCTAAGGAACCATATGATTTTTCATGCTACAGAACACATGTCTAATATCCAATACATCTTTACTGAATTCTCTGAGAACATTCTAAAGAGAGTTTCCATCATAACACCCAGTAAAACTTTAAAAAATCCTCCTCAGGCATCTATGCACAAAAACCCCATTTAGCAAAGCAGATGACCATAATCCTTCTACTTTTCTTCATAAATACCTTCAATTTTTTTCTCAAAACCAGCAGCTGGCATTAGTCTTTTCCATAATATCTCACTCTGTGTTCCCCTTTTCCATTTATACTTTTCTCTCCCCTAAGAAACTCTCAGCTCATTGAACAATTTGGTAAGTTAATCAGCTTGGTTTTAGTCTTTTCTTTCATCAATTAACCTGCCCCGCACCACAATAGCCTAGGAATCTAGCGAGCAACGAAATAACATTCCTTCTTTGTAAGAAGCCTCAAGTATTCCATTGTTATTCTTCTTCCCTGTTATATTCATATTTATGATATGCAAGTCTTAAAATTTTAGAACGTTAAATCTAACGGGGGCCTTAAAACTTGACAAAGTCATTCTGGCAGGTTTGTATTCATAGAGTAAAAGTGAAACAAGGGGCCATGATAAACAATTAAACTTTTTACTTGTTTAGGATACTGAATGACCATTTCCAGGAATGCCTTGGACTTTCTCTGTAGTACTGGAAGGTTGTGGAAAAGGAGCAAAGCCGCTGAAAAGAAAAATTATGGAGTAGGTGATAACTCTTGATGACTCCACTCTATTCCTCTTCCAGTGATTTTTATGGACCCTACTCCTAATGTCATCTGTCATCCCCCCCTTCATATCATTTAGCACATCCCCCTACCCACCACCCCTCCAACAAACCCCTGTTTGTTCTATTTGAGAGGCTTTTATGGTTTGCCTCTCTCTCTGTTTTTATCTTATTTTTCCTTTCCTTTCCCTATGTTCATCCGTTGTGTTTCTTAAATTACACATATGAGGGAAATCATATGATATCTGTCTTTCTCTGACTGACTCATTTTGCTTAGCATAACATGTTCTAGTTCCATCCATGTTGTTGCAAATGGCAAGATTCCATTCTATTTCATCGCTGAGTAATATTCCATTGTATACCACATCTTCTTTATCCATTCATCAGTCAATGGACATTTAGGCTCTTTCCATAATTTGACTATTGCTGTAAGCACTGCTGGAAACATTAGGGTGCATGTGCCCCTTCAGATCAGCATTTTTCTATCCTTTGCATAAATTCCTAGTAGAACAATTGCTGGGTGGTAAGGTAGCTCTATTTTTAATTTTTTGAGGAAACTCCATATTGTTTTCCAGAGTGACTGCAGTAGTTTGCATTCCCACCAATAGTGCAAAAGTTTCCCCTTTGTCTGCATCCTCTCCAACATCTGTTGTTTCCTGAGTTGTTAATTTTTGCCATTCTGACAGGTGTGACATGGCATCTTATTGTGGTTTTGATTTGTATTTCTCTGATGATGAGTATGTTGAGTATCTTTTCACATGTCTGTTAGTCATTTGGATGTCTTCTTTGGAAAAGTGTCTATTCATGTCTTCTGCCCATTTCTTCACTGGATTGTTTTTTGGGTGTTGAGTTTGAAAATTTCTTTATAGATTTTGGATACTAATCCTTTATCTGATATGTCATTTGCAAATATCCTCTCCCATTCCATTGGTTCCTTTTCATTTTGCTGATTGTTTTCTTCTCTGTGCAGAAGCTTCTTATCTTGACGAGGCCCCAATAGTTCATCTTTACTTTTATTTCCCTTGCCCCCAGAGACATGTCTAGTAAGAAGTTGTTTGGCTGAGGTCAAAGCAGTTGCTGCCTGTTTTCTCCTGTAGGATTTTGATGGTTTCCTGTCTCACATTTAGGTCTTTCATCCATTTTGAATTTATTTTTGTGTATGTTGTAAGAAAGTGGTCCAGTTTCATTCTTCTGCATGTCATTGTCCAGTTTTTTTTTTTTTCTCTCCAGAGAGTCCCCCTTGAAATTTCTTGAAGGGCTGGTTTAGTGGTCATGAATTCCTTTAGTTTTTGTCTGGGAAAGTCTTTATCTCTCCTATTCTGAATGACAGTTTTGCTGGATAAAGGATTCTTGGCTGCATATTTTTCCTATTCATCACATTGAATATTTCCTGCCATTCCCTTCTGGCCTGCCAAGTTTCTGTGGATAGGCATGTTACTAACCTTATGTGTCTACCCTTGTACGTTAAGGACCCTTTGTCCCTAGCTGCTTTCAGAGTTCTCTCCTTATCTTTGTATTTTGCAAGTTTCACTATGATATGTCATGGTATTGACTTGTTTTTGTTGATTTTGAAGGGAGTTCTCTGTGCCTCTTGGACTTGGATGCCTGTTTCCTTCCCCAGATTAGGGGAATTCTCAGCTATAATTTGTTCAAATAAACCTTCTGCCTCGTTTCCCCCTCTCTTTTTCTAAGACTCCTATGATATGGATATTGTTTGGTTTCGTGGTATCATTTAGTTCTCTAAGTCTTCCCTGGTGATCTAACAATTTCCTTTCCCTCTTTTTTTCAGCTTCATTATTTTCCATAATTTTATCTTCTATTTCACCTATTTTCTCCTCTGCTTATTCAATCTTTTTTGTCACTGTATCCACTTTGTTTTGCATCTCAGTTATAGTATTTTTTAATTCATCTTAACCAGTTTTGAGGAAGTCCCTGGCTGTGATTTCTTCTTGACCTTTCTTTTGGGGAAAATCCTCCATCTTGTCATTTTGGCTAAGTTTCTGTCCTTTGTATGTTTTAAAAGCTTCTTATGTTTCCTGCACCTGAAAGTACTACTATATTAAAAAAGGATCAAACACTGTCCAGGGCCTGGCACTTCAGGAAGTATTTCTGATGTATGCTGTGTGCACTCTGCTGTTGCACTTTGCACTTTCCCACTGGTCAGTCCTCTGCAGAGCTTTTTCTTACAGTGGTGGAGTGTTTGGACCTTTAATTAGGTGTGCTTTGATCTGTTTGTTGAAGCAACTCTGGAAAAAAAAGGAGGTGGGGGGAAAGCCAGATCCTAGAAAAAGAGAAAAGGAAAGGGAACAAAAAAAACCCAAATAGTGAATCAAAAAACTATAAGGCCAATTCCAAAGAAAAAGAAAGGAAAAGAAAAGGGGGGGGGGGGAAGCAGAGGAAAAGAAAAAAGGAAAAAGAAAATCATAAAAAAGCCCAATCCCCCCCAAAGGAGAAAAGGAAATGAAGAAAAAATAAATAAAAGAAACTATGAGCCTGATTCCAAAAGAAAAAAAGAAGAGAGAAAAAATAATAATAAAAAAAAGAGCTGTCTGTTGGTGTCTGGGAGGTGGTGGCTGTGCTAGTCTGGAGGCAGGGCTGGCTCTTTTGGCTCAGAGTCAGTCTTGCCCTAGTAAATAAGCAGTTGACAGGCATGAAGGGGCAGGATTTGGGTTACGTGGGTCCTGCCTCCATTGGGGTCCACTGTGTTGCTCTCTGAGGTCCCACTGTGTTAATGTTGGGGTGAAAATGGCACCACCCCAATCTCTCATCCCCAGACTAGGGATCTCATTCCCTGCTGTTCAGAATAGTGAGGGCAGTCAGCTTGTCCTGCAACACAACTCTCCTGCATTTTTTCTTTGGCACATGGCTGGGATTCAAATCCCAAAGTTTTAAAGCACCCACAAAATGTGGATTCACTCCTCTCTTCCAGAGTAGATCCTCTCCACCCTGCTGATGAAAGGCCTTTGGCTGGCACCTGCAGGGTCTTTTGTCCTTGGCAGGGCAATAAAGCATCTTCCAAATGCTTTGGAAGAGACTGTTCTCTCCCAGTGCACTCTGGAGATTTCTACACTATGCTATGCACTCTGGGGCCAGCTCCCTCCTACCCAAGAGCACACACCACAGCTCCACTTCAGAGAAAACCTCAGAATTTGAGCTCCAAAATCTGTTTGCAAAAAAGAACTGGGACACTCAGTACTTCTCACTCCCAGTTGATGATCCAGAGAAGTTTTCCTCTTGTGTGAACTTGATGACTCACTTTCTCGACCCCTCTCTCTTTCTTTCCCTTTTGTCTCTCCATGGAAAGGGTTTCATCCCCTCCATGGCACTGCCATTTTTCTCTCCCCCTATCCACTTCCACCATTTTGCATCTGCCAAGCTGTCTCCCTCCCACTGTGGAGATCCTTCTGCCAGTCCTCAGACAGATTTCCTCAGTGTTACAAGTAATCAGACCTAAATACAGCTGTTTTTGAGGGACAAGGAAAGCCCAAGGTCCCCCTACTTCTCTGACATCTTAACTCCTCCCAATAATGAACAACTTTAAAAGGAAATTAAAAAAAATAACTCCATTTATAGCAGCATCAAAAGGAATAAAATACTTAAGAATAAACATCACTGAGGAGGTAAAAAGCTTGTTCACTGACTACTATAAAACATTTGCTGGAAGAAATTAAAGAAGACATAAACACATGGAAAGACATCCCATGTTCATGGAATCAAAGAATATTGTTAAGATGTCAATAGTACCAAATACAATCTATAGTTTCAGTGCAATTCCTTTCAAAAATCATTTCAAAATCTACAATTTTTTTTGTAGAAATAGAAAACCCCACCCTACAGTTAGTATACAATCTCGAGGGACTCCAAATAGTCAAAACAATCTTGAAAAAGAACCAAGTTTGAGGCCTCGCCTCTCCCTGATTTTAAAAGGTACTACAAAATATAGTAATTAAAACAGGGTGGTACTGATGTATTATATATACCAATATAATATAATGTAGACCCTAGAAATAAACCATCACATATATATTCAGATTATTTTCAACAGGAATGTTAAGACTATTCAATAGAAAAAGGATAGTCTTCAACAAATGCTGTTGGGAGAACTTGATATCAATATGCAAAAGAATGAAATTGGACCTTTACCTTAGACTGTATACAAAAATGAACTCAAATTGGATCAAAGACCCTAACATAAAAGCTAAAACTATAAAACTCTTGGGAAAAAAAAACACAGGAGGAAAGTTTCAAGCATTGGATTTGCAGTGATTTCTTGGATACGATACCAAAAGCACAGGCAACAAAAGAGAAATACATAAATTGTACTTAATCAAAATGTAAAAATTTGTGCATCAAAACACTACCAACAGAGTGAAAAGGCAACACATAAGATGGAAGCAAATATCAGCAAATCCAACATCTGATAAGGGATTAATATCGCGAATATATAAAGAATTCCTACACCTGAAATAATAAACCTGATTTTAAAAATGGACAAAGGGCTTAAATAGATATTTATTGAAGGAGAATACACAAATGCCCAATAAACCTGTGAAAAGATGTTCAAAATCTCTAGCCATTAGGGAGATTCAAATCCAACCACAAGATACCAGCTCACGTCTGTTAGAACGGCTATTATTAAAAACCAAACAAAGGGTGCCTGGGTGGCTTACTTGGGTAAGCGTCTGACTTTGGCTCAGGTCATGATCTCATGGTCTGTGAGTTCAAGCCCCATATCAAGCTCTGTGCTAACAGCTCAGAGCCTAAAGCCTGCTTCAGATTCTGTGTCTACCTCTCTCTCTTTCTGCCCCTCCCCAACTTGTGCTGTCTCTCTCAAAAATAAATATTAAAAAATAAAAACAATAAAGAAACAAACAAAACAGAAACTATTAAGTGTTGGTGAGGATGTGAAAAAATTAGGACCCTTGTGTATTGCTTCTGGAAATGTAAAGTGGTGCAGCTACTATGGAAAACAGTATGGTGATTCCTCAAAAATTAAACATAGAATTCCATATGATATATACTCTGCTGTATATATATCAAAAAGAATTGAGAGCGGGTTCTTGAACAGACATTTTTACACCCATATTCATAGCAGCATTATTCACAATGCCAAAAGGTGGAAGCAACCTGTTTGGTGATGGATGAATGGAACGGATGGTATATACCATGGGTATATACATATAATGGAATATTATTTAGCATTAAAAGGGAAGGAAATTGTGACACATGCTATAACATAGATGAAACTTGAAAATATAATGCTACATGAAATAAGCCAGTCACAAAAGGGCAAACATTGTATGATTCCTTTTATATGAGGGACCTGGAGTAGTCAAATTCATAGATATAGAAAGTAGAATTGTTCTTGCTGGGGTGGGGGGAGACAGGAATAGGGGGATTATTTTTTAACAGGTATGAAGACTGGGGAGATGAAAAAATTCTGGAGAATGGTGTTGTTGATAGTTGCACAACAATGTGAATACACTTAATGTCTCCAAATTGTACACTTACAATGATTAAAATAATTAAAAAGTTTTATTTTATATATATTTAGCATGATAAAAAGGAATAAATTGTAATATATGTTACAAAATGGATGAATCTTGAAAACATTTTGCTAAGTGAAATAAGCCAGACACAAAAGGGCAAATATTAGATAATTCCACTTATATGTGGTACCTAGATTAGAAAAGTTCATAAAGAGAGTAAGTAGACTAGTGGTTATTAGGGCCTGAGTGGAGGGAGGATGGAAAATTATTGTTTAATGGATATGGAGTTTCAGTTTGGAATGATGAAAAAGCTCTGGACATGGATTGTGGTGATAGTTTCAGAGCAATATAAATATACTTAATGTCACTAAATTGTACATTCAAAAAGGATTGAAATGGTAAATTACATGTTATTTATATTTCACCACAATAAAATACTATCTAGGCAAGGTTAGTTCTATCTGTCATCTGAAATTTCTTAAAGGGAAGGTCTCTAACTGGCATTGTGTTGGCCACCCCTTGAACCAGAACCTATAGCCAAGGGAAAGGGAAATTGTGATTGGCCCAGCGTGGGTCACAGACTACCTCTGTGGCCATGTGGAATGGGGTAGATAATATGATTAGATCAAAAGTACCACAAGAAATTGGGGAAAGACAATTCCCCTAAGGAAGATGGTATTAGGCTACCAGAATCTGAGAAGGGATACTTAGAAAGAAAAAATGATCTTATCTTTTCTGTTGGTTTTTTTTTTTTTTCTGCCTCTGATTTCTGGCTTCTGTCAAGATTTTTTTTTTTTTCTATATCTTGCATTTCTTTCTTAAGCCAACTCCACTCTGGCTCAGATTTGAAGTTCAGTTCCTTTTCCTTGATGTCTCAACAGACAACATTCACATAAAGTCTTTGTAGCAAAATTTTCTGAAGGATTATAGGGATGAAAGAGTGTTATCATTTCAGTAGTGCAAGGGATGTTTTTTCTTTCTCCAAATCTTTAAATTCTAGTTAATTAACATACAGAGTAATATTACTTCCAGGTGTAAAATTTAGTGATTTATCACTTACATAAAACACCCAGTGCTCATCACAAGTGCCGTCCTTAATATCCATCACCTATTTAACCAATCCCCCTGCCCCACCTCCCCTCCAGTAACCCTCAGTTTGTTCTCATAACCCTTAGTTAAGAGTCTGCTTCCCGGTTTGCCTCTTTTTCTTTCTCCCCTAGGTTCATTTATTTTGTTTCTTAGATTCCACACATGAGTGGAATTATATGGTACTTGTCTTTCTCTGACTTGCTTAGCATAATACTCTCTACCTCCATCCACATCATTGCAAATGGAAAGATTTCATTGTTTTTTATGGCTGAGTAAATATTCCATTATATATATATATATATATATATATATCCATTATATCACATCTTCTTTATGCATTCACCAGTTGATGGACATTTGGGCTTTTTCCATAATTTGGCTATTGTTGATAATGCTGCTATAAACATTGGGGTGCATGTATCCCTTCAAATCAGTATTTTTATATGCTTTGGGTAAATACCTAGTAATGAAATTGTTGGATTGTAGGGTAGTTCTATTTTTAACTCTTTGAGGAACCTCAATACTGTTTTCCAAAGTGGCTGCACCAGTTAGCAATGCAAGGGATTTTTAAATTGAGTAATTAAGAACCTTAAAAAAAAAGTTTCTTGGGTTTTTCAAATAGCTCTGGCTTCAGCTTCCTACCTTGTTTGTTGTTTCTCCTACTTCCTCTGCTCTCTCAAGATTGTTCATTGTTTCCACTCAAGAGTAAATACACAGACAATATTTCCCATTGTCTCATTCAGAAGAAATACTATCACTAGGTACAGGGCCTATTTCATATTTCAGTCTTACCCTTTCAAACCCAAATGGACTTTTCAAGGTATTTTATCTCTGGCTTAGAATCATGTTTTTAAAAATCTGTTACTTATCAATATGGTGATTAGTAAACACTAACAATATGGTAATAAATGCTATTATTTGCTATGAAAACTATGAAAAAGGTTGTATCTATTATAGAAAAAGGATTATTGGGCAGAGTATTATAAAATGATCTGTCACACATTCATCTTTTCCCCAGCCATGGGACACCTTATCCTTAGCTATCCATGGGAAGGCCATGAACTCCTCTGGTAGGAATCTCTGCCTGGTAGCACTTTCCTAGACAATGTGCATGGTAGTTACAGAGAAATTCCCTCAGAAGTTCTAGATCTATAAATCCAAACCTGTACAAGGAAAACAAATAAGAAATTCTGTGAGAGCCTCTGAAATTCTCTAAAACTGCATTGCTGTTATGTTGCTAACGTCCTGTGCTTTCACTTTGGGGGTATACACCTCAGCGTATATTCTTGGAACTGGCTAATGTCCAAATGCAATCAGAAGAGTAATTGAGCATACCTATCTTCATCGTTCTGTACTCGAATAAAATGGCTTGTCTGAATTAGTGCCTGTTAGCTCATCACGGAAGCACAGATTAGACTCACAGAATATTATAACTGACGAGGACATTAGAGATTATCAATATTACTGTCCTCAGTTTCATCTGGAGAGACTGAGGCCCAGAGAATTTTGATGACTCCTTACACATTATGTTCATACCTAATTGGATCTGAAATCAAGGTCTCCTGACTTTTAGTCTATTGCTTTTCTAGTTATATCAGCCAAGAGACTGCTTCCTCTAAAGCTAGGTTTGCCCAGAGTCTGAACTCAAATATGTTAGACACCTTAGGACATTGTTCTTCATTGTGGCAACCAACACATTTTCAAGGGCAATAAGATACTTTTTTATATCAGTAGAACCTGAATATACTATGAAAAGGTTAACAGTATTACAGTCTGTCATTTTGCTATTTTGTATTTAAGTAAGTAGGAGAGCCTGTGGGAGCAACTTGGGGTAATAAAGGTTAATCACTGGGAGCTTAAGGGTGCTTATTCTTAATTGGTGGGCGATTAAAGATGCTCAAGGTTAATAGCTGTGTTTTCAAAGCCAGTAATTCCCTTTACAGAAAGCTTCCCCTGTGGCTTTGGCATACCTATCAATCAGTTCCAGCCCCTAGCCAATAAGATAGCAAATTTAGGAGCATAACCCTAAGGGGATTTAGGGGTGAGGATGACTATCTTAACTAAGGTTGTAACTTTGATTTTCTTTGAAAACAGTTTGGTCATCTTCAACATGCTCCACTCTTTTCCTCTTTTATACCCAAATGGTTTTCATTTTGTCATATAGATGCAACCCCAAATAGTACTTTTTCTAAGGCCCAAAAAGCTGATAAAATAAATTAAGTTTATGACTTAGTTTCAAGGCTAGTTGCTAATTTCCAAAACTATTTGGTTTGGCATTTCAAAGATTAGTCAGTACAATCAAGACATGTTCAGATATAAGATATAAGAGATGAGAATAGATAAGACCTTAAATAAATCTTCAAACTGGAAGGCACCTTAGGACTCTCCACTCATTTTAAAGCTAGTGAACAGATAGGATCTGGAGACTGAATAACCTGGTCTTTTCATGTCTAGCAACTATTTACCTATGGCTAACGCGTGGGTTTTTTTCTGAGCCAAATATTACAGTTTCAACCTAACACGTGTGTTAAAAAAATTCATATAGGGGATGGCCAGTAAATCAGGCTTGTGTTTCATTTGGCAAGCTTGTGGGGAGCCTGGGTGGCACAGTCGATCAAGCATTTGGCAAGCTTGTGTTTTGAAAGTCTACAAAGAAGAAAAAGACTTAAAACAAACAAAAAATGCCATTAGTGTGAGGAGTGTAAAAAATTTACCCATGCACGAAAATTAGCTATCTTTGTTATCAAATTCCAATTGCTTTGTTATTCTTTACTAATGAATTAATCTCTGGTTAATCCTTCTATAGAAATCAGACATTAGTGACTTCATAGATTACCATACAGCTGAATATAGAAATTGTTTATATTACTCACTGACAAATTTTGAAAATTTTGTCACTGAAAGTAGTTTGGGGTGTGGGTGCAATTGTCATTTATTTCCTTTTGTCAATAATAACTTGTTCACACAGTAAATGAAAATTGAATCCAAAGACTGATTTATTTAAAATCACTCAGTGGAGAAATTCATTCTCATATGCCAATTCCCTCTGTTTAATTCTCTTACCTTGTTGTGTCTTGTAAAAGAAAGAGAGGGAAAATATATTGCATTCCTAATGCAACATTTAGGTAATATGTTTAATTAATGGAAACAGAGTCGTCATTTTATTCTGATTATCCAGAAGGTTTAAGCAACATGAGATTTATGCAGAGCATGAAATTGGTGGCATGACCCAAAGAGGTCTCTTGGAAAATACTGTCAGCAGCTGTTGGCAGGATGCTTTGTGGGAAGCTCAGGGTTCTCAGTATATGGATGTATGCAAGCATTTCCAGTAGGCTGAAGCCATAACTCACAGGTATGCTTTCATAGTAATCCTTATTATTAAGTAGGAAATTACAGAAGAAAAACCCAAGTGCTACTTAAAAACCAAACCCATTAGTTTTTGGTTAATAAGGATGAAATAATAATCACTGTGAGCAATTTCCCATTTCCTAATCTCAGCAGTCTTGCTCAATCCTCAGATTTGTTCATGGAGGAATAATTATCACCACTTGTAACCCAGTGAAAAATCAGAAACTGTTAATAGCTTCAGATTTCAAACTACTGAATTTTTCCGTTTTGATTGTCTGATTATTTGATTTGCATTTGACTCAAACTCATTCTGCTCTCTAAGAAACTCATTGAGAAAAGCTATCTTTCTATACTTTGAAAATTAATCACAGAGAAAATCAAAATGGGAGAGGAGTACTCTGGCATAAATGTGATTCTGGCTACTACTTCTACTCAGGTTAATGTCATGCTTATGTAAAAATATGGGAGTATAAACTCTCATATGAAAAAATTTTTAAAAATTTTTCTGTTTTCTGTTTTCCCCAAATTTTGAAATTGAATGAGTGAATGTAACATAGAGACAGCTGTATTTTGGCTCAATAAAGAGAAAATTACTTGATGATTAGAATTGAGAACAATGAAATGGGGGTACTTCTTGAAGCAGCAGGCTTTCTGCCCCTGGAGGTATTAAAGCAGAAGCTGGAGGCTTTATGGTCCCATGTTAGGTATGCTGTCGAGGACAATATACCTGCATTATGGGGCTAGCCTAGATGCCTTTTATGGTTTGTCTTGAGTGTAAGATTCTAGATTTAAAATCTTTATTTTTTTTTAGCTTTTCCATAATTCATATAAAAATTGCTATCCAACAGGTCTTAGGATCAATTTAGGATGTATGATTCTAAAAGGGTACCCATTGATTCCTAACCTCATTTTGTATATAACTTCAAACTTTACATTTTGTATATAACTTCTATGTTTTAATCTAAAAGAAAAACTGTAATGCAGAATTATATTATAGCAGGCTGTTGGAAGTCATATTTTGGATAGGTCTTGTACTGGGGCTTCCCTGCAGCACCTGGAAAATTATATCCCTGGATCAGAAATCCAAGAATCTTAAATTTTCCATTTTTTTTATATGAAACTCCCTTCTGTCCAAAACTTGATACAAAATGAAACAGTGAAATATGGTGAATATATGTTTGGGTGTTAAGCAATGCGTTAAATAAAGTTAAGTCATAAATCAGGTGTCTAAAGAACAATGAAAAGAATTTACCTTTGGTCCTCTTGAAATATCTCATAAAGTTGATGTATTCAATAATTAAATACATATTGGAAGAGGCCTTTATTTCATTAGTGCCCCATGGGATCTTCTGTTTGAACCAAAGATCCTAATTACATAAAAGAGGTAACCTTTGGCTTCTCTGATAACTCTCACTAAAAACAAAAAACAGCACTGGCTCTCCCAACCATTTTAGCTTACAGGTTCCTCCTATAATCTCAATGTGCAGGAAGAGAATAAAAACTTGTATGACATTTCCTCATGAAATCTGAGAACCTTCATCTACAAGTGAAAGGGTAAAATAGATGTCCTCATGGTAGTAATGGGGACCAGGAAGATTGTATCATTAAACATAGCACAATGGTTTTAACCACTTTTCTATTTTTCTTGAAAAATGTAACCCTCCTGATCAATCTTTCATCTCCTACCTTTGTTATAAACTGGTGTAGGTAAATAATTCTCAGATATTAGAAAAATCAGCAGTGAAATTATAATGATAAATGGCATTTGACACTGGGCCTTATTAATAAAAATAGTAAGAAATGGTGGGGACTCAAGTAGAATGGAGAGCTCACATTCCATCTAAAGGTGGCAGCTAGCTAGTATTCAGCTAAGCAGGAATATGAGAACAGTGATATCAGATCTTCCATATTTTCAAGAGAACTGGAAACCTAGATTTTATATGACATCTCCTGATTTTAAAATATTGTTACTTTATTATTGTTGGTTAATAAAAAAATATTTTTTTAAGTTCATTTATTTATTTTTGAGAGACAGAGCACAAGCAGGGAAGGGGCAGAGAGAGAAGGAGAGAGAATCCCAAGCAGGCTCTGTGCAGTCAGCTCAGAGCCCGATATGGAGCTTGATCCAATGAACCACAAGATCGTGACCTGAGCTGAAATCAAGAGCCGGATGCTCAATCGATTGAGCCACCCAGGTGCCCCTGGCTCATAAAAAATATTAAAAAAAACAACAACATTGTGTAGCCCCCCAAAAAACTCTTCTGTGGGTCAGTTTTGTTTTGTGTTTTCTTTAAGCATTCTGAATGAGTATACCACATTAAGTTTGAGGGCATGTATTAGGAGCGCATAAGGATTGCAAGCAAACCATATCAGTTTTAATCCCTAGTGGCTGGTCTTGCTTCTATCCAGTGCCTGGGCCTGAGACTCTTTGAAATGTGTTCTTGAAAGAAAGGAAAGGGCACGTTTTTGAAAAGCAAAAAGAGGGCCTGGGGAAACTTCTATTCATTAACTCTAGTCACCATGATAATTGCTATTTGTTGAGCATGTATTGTGGCCAGGGCATTATTTGTTCCTCACAGAAACTTTTCAGTGTAAATATTATAATTTCTATTTGTTGTGGCACTTTACAGATAAAGGGTAGAACCTCATCCAAAATTCTGTCCAGAGGTAGACACACACACACACACACACACACACAGGCACACACCAAGAAGTTACGAAAAAGCTAATTAGTTACATAATGAGGATTCTAAGGACAGCAGGGAAGGTTTCTCAAGCTGGTCTGAAAATCACTTGAGAGACCGGAGAAAGGACATTGGTTTGAATTTTTATTGTGGTTAGGGGTGGGCTTGTGTCAGAGTTCCTATTCATGGTCAGGGAGCTTGCATAGTTTCACTCTCCCATGGCCACCAAAGGAGGGAGCACTTTTCTTATTAGCTTTCCCATATACGGGGCAGAAGGGGAAGAAAGAAGGATGAGATTTAAAGGTATCAGTGCCCAAACATCAAAAAAATGAAGTCAGACTCTTTATTAAGATATTTTATAGATGAGGATTCTGAGACTCAAAGTTTATGGATTTGTCCAGGATTGTATGGTAGAGTAAGGATTCAAACTCAGGTATGAAGCCACTACTCCCTTTCAGTACAAAACTGGCAGACTGATTTAAAATGTAAAGAATTAGTTGCTTACAATTAAAGTTAATATTTTACACAAAGAAATATGATCTAAATTCCCATATATATAACCAGCTGGTGCTGAACAGGACCTGCCCTTCTAGACAACACATGTATTCTCCAGTTTACCACAGTCCCCACTACTTATTATTTCTTGACTCTGCAGAAGATCACTTGAAATTTATAATCACATCTGTGTCATTGTTTTTCAAAATTTTGTTTGAGATTTCATATAGCTTCTTGCACCTGAAAGCTTATGTATTTTGCCAAATTCAGGAAGTTTTCAGCTCATTATTTCTTTGAATACTGTTTTTAGCTCTACTCTTCCCTCTCCTTCTGGAACTCTGATAATAGGAACTTTAAATCTTCTCTCATTGTCTGTCAGACCCGGAGAATCTTTTTATTCCCCCCTGCCCCAGTTTATTTTCTCTGTTCAGATTTGATACATTTGACTACAAGTTCAATGACTGTATCCTGGGTCACCTTCACTCTATTATTGACCCACTCCAATGAGTTTTTTCTTCCAGTTATTGTATTTTTTTTTTCAGTTTTGGTATAATTTCCATTTTGAAAAAGAAATTCCATCTGTTTGGTGAGATTTTCTATATAAACATTTGTTTCTTTTTTTTTTTCATTTTAAAGATTTTTTGTTTAATGTTTATTTGTGAGAGATAGAGATAGCACACATGAGGGAGGGGCAGAGAGAGAGAGGGAGACACAGAATCTGAAACAGGCTCCAGGCTCTGAGCTGTCACCACAGAGCCCAATGTGGGGCTCAAACTCAGGAAAGGCGAAATCATGACCTAGGCCAAAGTCGGACACTCAACTGACTAAGGTGCCACCCAGGTGCCCCATATTAAAATTTGTTTCAAGAGGATTTGTGATTGCTTTTGAAGCACTTTTATGATGGCTGCTTTAAAATCCCTGCCAGATAATTCCAGCATCTGATTCATCTTGGGTGTGTTATCAGTTCATTCCCTTTTCTCACTCAATTTGTGACTTACCTGGTTTTTGGTATGATGGCTCATTTTCTATTGTATCCTAAGCATTTTGACTATTTATGTTAGAAGACTCAGGGAACCTTTTAAATCTTTTATTGTAGCAAGCAGCCACTCTGTTTATATTTAGCACACAGGTCCTGGCTTACTTTTGTGGTCTGTAGTTCTAATGATAATTTAATTTTTTGAGCCTTGGTAATACTATTTTGGTTTGCTTGGTTTGTCTGAAGGGAATGTCCAGACTGCAGAGATAAAGACAACTTCCCTGCCAGTATCACTCAGAGTCTCTGGGTGGGGGAGGATAGTCTCAGGGCCAGCAGGTACAGGGACAGCTTCACGGATTGGACCACTTATTATTGTGGGATCCCCACTGCCAGTGTCACTCAGGTGTCCAGTGTTTTTCAGTAGAAGAAGGAATTCTCTGGTTTATTTAAAGACCACTGCCTACCTGGGTGCTGTTGTCACAGGTTTCCCCTTGCTAGTGCTATCCAGCTTCCAGGTGTCTCTGTGTAAGAGAGGGGGATATCTGGCCCAGCAGGGTAGGAGAGTGCTTCCCCTGGATGCTTATTATCAGTGGGGTTCTTGATCTATCCTCTTTTCTGGTGCCAATGGGAGTGCCTGCTACTGTTAGGACCACTGTTCCATCATGCAGAGGAGGAATGTGCTTATTTGAACTACTTGTTGTTTCTAGGTTAAGGGTTGGAGGATGCTGGACCTGGATTGCCCTGTTGTGTTGAGTGGTGTCTTAAGACACTTTGCTGCTATTTGTTTCTTCAATCTTGGTGTCCCCAACCAGTCCACCCTCCTCTTTCCACATTTCAGATTTCTCTTTGGGTTTTATCTTACATTGTTTCCAAGGTTTATAGCTGTACTTAGTACAGATCCTGTCCAAGGTATATGGATGGAAAAACAGGGAGGGATGAGTCTATACACATGTTTTCTGGACTGCACACTGCTTTTCTTATATCTGATCCACTTTACTTATATATGTTAAACTTCCCTGTGCGTTATGGTTATTCTAATTTTTATCTTATGTACTAAACTCTATCCAAAAGACAAAATCTGTACACTAAAGTGCTTCCTATGCTGAGAAGCATATCCCCCAACCCTCCCTTCTCCAGCCTTATCCCGATATTGGTTCTGTGATTTCCTTGAGAACAGAGTTCTTGAGAACAATGTCTTCTATCACTGTTGATATGGTATTGTGCCATGTAGCAGAGCACTTCCAAAGATTTAGAATTTATGTGTAAAACAATGTTTGGGATTTTTCCCTACTTTCTTTTCTTAGTCAATTGTATTAATAAATAACCTCAAGAAAACTCCCCAACACCTCACCTCAAAAAGCCTACAGCCAGATAATCTAAGAATCCTTATCTAGAAAATCTCCTAAAAATCCTTTGCCAGAAAACCATGGGCAAAAATACCACTAACTTTCCCTCACATCCTATGGGTTTTTACAAGCCTCCTCTCAAATATTTACTCCCCAGAATTCCCACTATAATCTGGACCCAGCCTACATTTCCAGCTTTGTTGCTCACCACTGACCTCTTTTGTATATTCAGTTACTCACATCCGTCATACTCTTACTTGCCTCCAGGCCTTCATATATGCTGCTCTTTATAACATTTTCCACCCACTATACCACTTCATCTAAAAAAAATGACTTATTCTTCATATCATAGCTTAGATGTCAGTTCTTCTGTTGAGTCTTCCCTGACCCTTTCTTCCATTCAAGACATTGGGTAAACCTGTTATATACATCTTGCTACAGCACCGTACTGTCCTCTTTATGTCTCTCATCCTATTTTTAAATTTTAAACCTAGAGAAAATTTGCAATGATTCACACTTTATCCATATTGGCCGATTAATTTCCATTTTGCCCTATTTATTTTACCATTCTCTCTCCTTCTACCATTTGAGACTAAGTTGTAGACATTATTCCCCTTTACCCATAAATACTTCAGTATATATTTCTAAAGAATGATACCTTATTTTACATAAATATAGTATAGTTATAAATGACAGGAAATTTAATTTTGATAAAGTTCTATTATCTAATTCATAGTCCATAATCAAATTTTGTCGATAATTTAAATAATGTCCTTATAGTTATTTTTACCAGTCCAGGATCCATTCCAAGATTACATATTGCATTGAGTTGTCACATCTCTTTAGACTGCTTTAATTTGGAACAGTTTCTAAGCCTTTGTCTTTACTGATCTAATATTTTTTAAGAGTGCAGGCCAGTTACATTGTATAACGGGCATCTATTTGGGTTTCTTGACGTTTTCTCATGATTAAAATCCAGTTATACATACATAATTGTTGCCACTTTCATGTCCCCCTACTATTCCTGGGAAGAATTTACTCATCACCTCTTGCAAGAACAAGCCATATCTCCTTTATTGTTGAAAGACCTCCACCTCTTTCTTTAAAACAGTGGTGCATTAACAACATTAACAATTGAAAGAGTCAGTGCTAGGTTCTTGGAAATTCTCTCTGTCAAATCTTTTCTAACTCCTTTGTGCTATGCTAGAAGGTTGAATGTGTATATGAAGAAACTTTCATTTAGCATCTACTGTGAATCTTCACATCAGCCATGTGAGGTAAGAATGACTACCCCATTTTACATGTGAGAAAGTGAAGATTTCAGAGGTGGAATGGGTATTTAAAGCCAAGTCTTTATTTAAGCACTTATTCCTTTCAGCAGAGGTTGGATTCTTGTATATATCTCTTTTAATCTTGAGTCACTTAAGTGTAACTGAACTCATTCCAGCTCCCTCTGCTCTGCCTCCCCACAACCCAGTGGGATACCACTACAAATTTAGGCCTTCATATGTGCACCTCAGAAAGGTTGTAAAAATGCTTTGTGCTCATGGCTCAATTTGCATAAGAATGTGTTTCTATATAGAGATCGTTGTTCCATTGCTCATTCTCAAAGAAGGTACTAGTTAGCCTGAGAAGATACTAGGTAGTTGGCATATTTTATACAAAGGATTCTGTCTCTGAACAATCAACTGTTCTCATGTTTTTTAAATTTTCAACACTACACAGAAGCTGAATATTAAGTTTAGTACTGGCTTTGGTCAAAGAAAGTTGAGCACTCAGAGTCAGGGAACTCCTCTGCTTCAGTGAAATGAATACCAGCTCACTTTAATAGGAGGTCACCATCCTTATGGTGGGGAGATGGTGGTGGAGTAGGAGGACCCTAGGCTTGCCTCACACGATGTATACAACTATCACGATGAAGATAACTATCAAATAATCCTAAATACTCCAGAAATTGACCTGAAGACTTGTAGAACAAACTCTATAACGAGAGGTAGAGAAGAGGCCACCTCAAAGAAAGTAGGTAGTGTGGAGACATGGTTTAGGAGGGAAATGGATCATGGCCTTTGTGGTGAGGAAGGAGCCATGATCACAAAGAAAGATGAGAGACAGATTAGCACACAGGGGAGCACATGGGGGAAATGAATCACTATAGCAATTTTCTTGGAAAGCAAGAGGGTTCAAGCTTCATGAGTTCTTACAAACAGCCTGGAGATTTAAAGGTCAGTGGGCATGACTGGGTTAGAACCCAGAGAGCATTGCATTACTCTTGGAGAGAAGGCAGGCCAACAACCCATGGACATACAGCGTGGAAACAGCTATCTGAAGACTGTCTGGGGCACACAGTGGGGAGGTTATTCATTCATCTCAGAGCATATACCAGAAAGACAACATTCATGAAGAGACCCTCCAGGAACAAAGGAACTGGCCAGTGCCATTTGCCTCCCACACCCCTCAACATAAGCACAGGGCTACCTGCAAGAATCAGCTCAGCACCCATGTTTGCAACCTAACTTGCTTACACCAAGCCCCACCCCCTTATGATCTGTAGAATTGCCCCTCCAGTCACTCTTGCCTCAGTCCCAGCAAGGCAGGCCCCCACCCACAGAAGAATGGTCCAAACCCTTGCCCACACTGTGTCTCCCAAGTCAGGAGTTTTTGAGAGCATTGGCTCCAGCAGTGGTGGTGATAGGTCTTATTTCACAAGTAGACTAGAGTACACCTAGTGAAAATGTGCCACATTCAGGCCAGGGACTAAACACTGCCCACAGCAGGCAAGGAGAGCCTCTGCAGATGACTGGCCTGAAGGATAAAGCAGCCAGGACAAAACAGCAGAGCACAACACATTGCAGACATTCCTGGAAGGGCCAGGCTGTGGGGGAGAGGTGACAATATGGTAGGGCTCTACAGGAACTCTTTTTCATAAATCCATTACCCATAAACAACAGGAGTCATAGCTGACTTTCCTAACACACAGAAACAGGCACAAAGACTTAGACAAATGATAACAGAGAAATGTACCCCAAAAGAAAGAACAGAACAAAGCCACAGCCAGAGATCTAAGCAAAAAAGTTATAAGTGACATCTCTGATAAAGAATTTAAAGTAATGATCATAAGGATACTCACTGAACATGAGAAAAGACTGGAAGACTGAGACCCATAACACAGAGATAAGGAATAACATAAAAGAGATAAAAGCCTCAGTAAATGAAATGAGAAACATAACTGGTGGAATAAACAGCAGCCTGGAAGAAGCAGAGGAAGGAAATAATGACCTAGAGGGCTAGAAGGCAGAGTAATGGAAAACAATCAACCTGAATAAAAGAGAGAAAAAAAGAATTATGTAAAATGAGAATAGACCTAGGGAACACAGTGGTTCCATCAAATGTAATAACATTCATATTATAGGAGTCCCAGAAGAAGAAGGGAGATAAAAAGGTGCAAGAAATTTATTTGAAGAAATAATAGCAAAAATGTACCTAATTTGGGGATGTAAATAGATATCCACATCCAGGAGGCATAGAGAACCCCCATAAAAATCAACAAAAGCAGATGCACACCAAGATATATTATAATTAAAATTGCAAAATATAGTGATAAAGAAAAAAACGTTTTAAAGCAGCAAGACAAAATAAGACATTAACTTACAATGGAAAACCCATAAAGCTAGCAGGAGATTTTTCAACAGAAACTTAGCAAGCTAGAAGGGAGTGGCATGATATATTCAAAATGCTAAACGGGAAAAATCTGCAGCCAAGAATATTCTATCCAGCAAGGCTATCATTCAGAACAGGAGAGGTAGTTTCCCAGACAAACAAAAACTAAAGGTGTTTGTGACCACTAAACCAGCCTGCAAGAAATGTTAAAGGGGACTCTTTGATTTGAAAAGAGACCAAAAGTGACAATATAAAGGTAGGAAATATAAAAGGAGGAAAAAGTGAATATTTCTGTAAAACATGACTCAAGGAACTCACAATATAAAAGAATGTAAAATATGACAGCATATACGTAAATGTGAGGGGGAGAAAAGTAAAGAATGGGTACAAATGAAAATGACCATGAACTTAATACAGATTGTTATATGCCGTAGAGGTTATATACAAACCTAATGGTAACCATAAAAGGGAACTTTCTTGCACTGTTGGTGGGAATGTGAACTGATGCAGCTGCTCTGGAAAACAGTGTGGAGGTTCCTCAAAAAATTCAAAATAGAACTACCCTACAACCGAGTAATAGCACTACTAGGAATTTATCCAAAGGATACAGGAGTGCTGATTCATAGGGCATATGTACCCCAATGTTTATAGCAGCACTTTCGACAATAGCCAAATTATGGAAAGAGCCTAAATATCCATCAACTGATGAATGGATAAAGAAGTTGTGGTTTATATATACAATGGAATACTACTTGTCAAAGAGAAAGAATGAAATCATGCCATTTGCAGCAACGTGGATAGAACTGGAAGGTATTATACTAAGTGAAATAAATCAGTCAGAGAAAGACAGATATCATATGTTTTCACTCACATGTGGATCTTGAGAAACTTAAAAACACCATGGGGAGAAGGGAAGGGGGAAAATAGTTATAAACAGAGAGGGATGGAGGCAAACCATAAGAGATTCTTAAATACAGAGAACAATCTAAGGGTTGATGGGGGGTAGGGGAGAGGTGAAATGGGTGATGGGCATTGAGGAGGGTACTTGGGATGAGCACTGAGTGCTGAATGGAAGTGATGAGCCACAGGAATCTACCCCCAAACCAAGAGCACTCTTTACACACTGTATATTAGCCAATTTGACAATACATTATATTAAAAACAAAACAAAATAAAATAACTTATTAAACAAATGGAAAAAAAAAACTTAAGAATAAAAAAGCCACTAATATATATGCAAAGAATAAAGGGAAAAAAATCCAAATATATCACTAAAGAAAAGCAGCAAACTATGAAAGAGAGAAAGACAAGAAAGGATCAGAGAAAATCTTCAGGAACAACCACAAAACAAATAGTAAAATGACAAATATATATATATCTATCAATAATTTGAATGTAAATGGACTAAAAACTCCAATCTAAAGACACAGGGTGACAGAATGGATAAAAAAACAAGACCCATCTCTATGCTGCACACAAGAGATTCATTTTAGACCTCGAGACTTGTGCAGATTGAAAGTGAGGGGATGCAGAAACATGTATGATACAAATGGATGACAAAAGTAAGCTTAAGTAGCAATACTTATATAGGATAAAATAGACTTTAACACAAGGACTGTAACGAGAAAAAGAAGGACACTATATAATAATAAGGGGAGTAATCCAACAAGAATACATGACAATTGTAAATATATATGCACTCAAGATGGGAGCACTCAATAAATAAAACAGTTGATAGCAAACATAAAGGGACTAACCAATAAAATACAATAATAGTAGGGGGTTTTAACACCCTGTCTACATCAATGGACACATCATCGAAACAGAACATCAAGGAAAGTATGGCTTTGAATGACACACTATAGCAGATAGACTTAACAGATATATTCAGAACATTCCATCCTAAAATAGCAGAATACACATTCTTTTCATGTGCAAATGGAACATTCTCTGGAATGGATCACATATTAGTCCACAAACCAACCTCAACAAATTCAAAAAGTTTGAAGTCATACCATACATCTTTTCTGACCTCAATGCTATGAAACTGGAAGTCAACCACAAAAAAAAATCCAGAAAGACCACAAATACATGGAGGCTAAATAACATTGCTGTTAAACAATGAATTGGTCAACCAGGAAATTAAATTAAAAAGTACATGGAAACAAAAATGAAAACACAATTGTCCAAAACCTTTGGGGTGTAGCAAATGCAGTTCTAAGACAGAAGTTTATGGCAATACAGGCCTACCTCAAGAAGCAAGAAAAAATTCGAATAAACAACCTAACCTTACACCTAAAGATGCTAGAAAAAGAACAACAAACAAAACCTAAAACCAGCAGAAGGAAAGAAATAAAGATTAGAGCAGAAATAAATAATATAGACACTAAAGAAACAGTAGAACAGATCAATGAAACCAGAAGCTGGTTTTTTGTATAAATCAATAAAATTGATAAACCTTTAGCCAGACTTATCAAGAAAAAAGAGAGATGACTCAAGTAACAAAATCACAAAGGAGAGAGGAGAAAATAACAACCAACACCACAGAAATACAATTATAAGAGAGTAGTATGAAAAACTATATGCCAAAAATTGGATGACCTAGAAGAAAGGATAAATTTCTAGAAACATAAAAGCTACAAAAACAGAGGACAATATAGAAAATTTGAAAAGACTGATAACCAGCAAAGAAATTGCATCAGTAATCAAAAAATTCCCAACAAACAAAATCCCAGGCCAATTCTACGAAACGTTTAAAGAAGAGTCAATACCTATTCTTCTCAAACTATTCCAAAAATTGAAAAGGAAGGAAAACCTCCAAATTCATTCTATGAGGCCAGCATTGCTCTGATACCCAAACCAGATAAAGACACCACTAAAAAAGAGAACTACAGGCCAATACCCCTAATGAACAGAGATGCAAAAATCCTCACCAAAATACTAGCAAAATGAAACCAGAAATACATTAAATAATCATTCACTACAATCAAGTGGGATTTATTTCTGGGTTGCAATTGTGGTTCAATATTTGCAAATGAGTCAACGTGATACATCCCATCAATAAAAGAAAGAATAAAGACCATATGATTATTTCAATAGATGTAGCACTTGGCAAAGCACTTGGCAAAGTACAACATCTATTTATGTTCAAAACCCTCAACAAAGTAGGTTTAGAGGGAACATACCTCAATATAATAAAGGCCATAGATGAAAAACCCACAGCTAACATCATCCTTCATGGGGAAAAACTGAGAGCATTCCCCCTAAGGTCAGGAACAAGACAAGAATGTCCACTCTCACCACTTCTATTCAACATAGTACTGGAAGTCCTAGGCACAGCTATCAGACAACAAAAGGAAATAAAAGGCATCCAAATCTGTAAGGAAAAAGTAAATCTTTCACAATTTACAGATTATGTGATACTTTATATAGAAAACCCAAAAGACTCCAGCAAAAAACTGCTAGAACTGGTAAACAAATTCAGTAAAATCACAGGATACAAAATCAATGTACAGAAATCAGTTGCATTTCTATACACCAATAATGAAGCAACAGAAAGATAAATTAAGAAAACACTTCCATTTACAATTATACCAAGACTAGTAAGATGTCTAGGCATAAACCTAACCAAAGAGGTAAAAGACCTGTACTCTGAAAACTATAAACCCCTGATAAAATAAATTCAAGAAGACACAAAGAAATGGAAGAACATTGCATGCTCATGGATTAGAAAAAAAATTGTTAAAATGTCTACATTATCCAAAGCAATTCATACACTTAATGCAGTCCCTATCAAAATACTAACAGCTTTTTTCACAGAACTAGAACAAACAATCCTAAAATTTGCATGGAGCCACAAGTAAAGCTGGAGACATCACAATTCAGACTTCAAGTTATATTATTAAGCTGTAGTGATAAAAACAGTATGGCACTGGCACAAAAACAGACACACAGATCAGTAGAACAGCATAGAAAACCCAGAAGCATATGATCAGTTAAGCTTTGAGAAAGCAGGAAAGAATATCCAATGGGAAAAAGACAGTTTATTCAACAAATGGTGTTAGGAAAACTGGACAGCAATATACAAAAGAAAGAAACTGGACCACTTGCTTTTACCATACACAAAGATAAATTCAAAATGGATTAAAAACCTAAATGTGGGACCTGAAACCATAGAAATCCTAGTAGAGAACACAGGCAGTAACTTCTTTGACATTGGTCGTAGCACTGTTTTTCTAGATATGTCTCCTGAGGCAAGGGAAACAAAAACAAAAATAAACTATTGGGACAACATCAAAATAAAAAGCTTCTGCACAGCAAATGAAACAATCAACAAAACTAAAAGGCATCCTACAGGATGGGAGAAGATATTTCCAAATGACATATCTGATAAAGGGTTAGATTCCAAAATATATAAAGAACTTATAAAACTCAACACCCAAAAAGCAAATAATCCAATTTAAAAATGGGCAGGGGTGCCTGGGTGGCTCAGTCGGTTAGGTGTCAGGCTCTTGGTTTCAGCACAGATCATGACCTCACAGTTCGTGAGTTTGAGCCCTGCATCGAGTTCTGCACTGACAGTACGGAGCCTGCTTGGGATTCTCTCTCTTTCTCTTTGCCCCTCTCCTGCTTGTGCATACTCTCTCTCTCTCTCTCTCTCTCTCTCTCAATCTCTCAAAATAAATTTTAAAAACTTAAAAATATTTTTTGTTAATGGGAAGAAGACATGAACAGACATTTCTACAATGAAAACTTTCAGATGGCCAACAGATACATGAAAAGATGCTCAACATCACATACTATCAGGGAAATGTAAATCAAAACTACAATGAGAAATCACCACACACCTGTCAGAATGACTAAAATCAACAACACAAGAAATAATAGGTATTGGCAAGGATGTGGAGAAAAAGGAACCCTTGTGCACTACTGGTGGGAATGCAAACTGGTGCAGCTACTGTGGAAAATAGTACAGAAGTTCCCCAAAAAGTTAAAAAGAATGAAATCTTGTCATTTGTAATGACATGGATGGAGCTAGAGAGTATAATGCTGAATGAAGTAAGTCAGAGAAAGACAAGTACCATATAATTTCACTCATTGTGTAATTTAAGAAAGAAAACAAACAAGCAAAGGGAAAAACAGGGGCAGGAGAGGGACAAATCAAGAAACAGACACTTGCGGTGCCTGAGTGGCTCATTTGGTTAAGCACCTCAGTCTTGATTTCAGCTCAGGTCAAGATCTCATGGTTCGTGAGTTGGAGTCCTGCATCAGAGTCTACTCTCTGTTTCAGTCTTCCCTCTTTCTGTTCCTCCCCTACTCATGCTCTCTCTCTTTCTCTCTCTCTCTTTCAAAATAAATGAACTTCAAAAAAAAAAAGAAAGAAACAGGCTTTTAATAATAGAAAACAAATTGATGGCGATCAGAGGGGAGGGGTTGGGGGATGGGTTAAATAGGTGATGAGGATTAAGGAGTTCACTTGTGTTCATGAGCACTGAGTGATGCACAGAACTATTGAATCACTATATTGTATACATTAAACTAATATAACACTGTGTTAAATATACTGGAATTAAAATAAAACCTTAAAAAGCCAAAAAAAAAAAAAAAAAAAAGAGGAGGTTACCAGGCAATAGAATACCAAACAAGCAATTTGATGAAGACATTTCTCAATAGGTTACAGTGGGCATTGTTACCAGCGCCACTCTTTGTTTGGCAGTCATTAATTATTATTATTAATAATAATATTATTTATTACTGTATTTTTAAACTCAAACCAAGCAATGTATTCTCTTAATGAACTAAAACAAAATGTTTTGAAAGTCATTTTACAGACGAGAAAACTGAGAACCAGAGTAGCTGAATTACTTCCAAAGATTACTTAGGAAACTTAGAATTTATCCTTAACTAAGACTTAAACTTCTGGACTCTTCCCATTTAGAACCCTTTATATTGCCCTCCACATCAGATCACAATACTCTGGAAATGTCACCCTGGATCATGCTCTATCTCAGATGGAGAAAACATTATATATGCTGCCACTGATTTGACAAGTGCTGGATGTCCCTTGATCATTCCAGTCTCTTCCCTTAGTAGTAAAATACATGTTAAAATAATATGGTTCTGTCAACCAAGCATGATGCTATTTTTATGTTACCTATCCTACCTCTAGAGAGAAGTATGCTTATTATACATTGTGAAATTTAGAATTCCTTGAGTTTTTCACCCATCTTTCTTGAAAACTTTGAAGATCATTTCCCACATATCCAAACTTGTGCTTAGCATTGCACATGGAAATGACACATAAGTATTCATCACTTTGAGTCATATCATATTTGACCCATAATCTCTGAGGTTTGTTAACAGATATTCACTGGTGGACATTCCTTCCTTCTTTTCTTCTTTTCTACTGCCACTGCCGCTGTCTACCATGTTCAGGTATTTATGTATCTGCTATTTATGTACCTGGTTTAATTGGTGAGATTCTCAAAAGAGCAGCTTAAAATCCCAGCCAAATGCATCTGCCCATTTATATTTATATTTATTTTTATATTTATATTTATTTGTCTTTACAGCTGCATTGTTGTTAGCAGTGTTTTTTTTTTTATTTTTTAAGGTTTATTTATTTTTTGAGAGGAAGAGACAGAATGTGAGGGGGAGAGGAGCAGAGAGAGAGGGAAGACACTGAATCAGAAGCAGGCTCCAGGCTCTGAACTGTCAGAGAAGAGCCCGACATGAGGCTTGAACCCACGAACCACGAGATCATGACCTAAACTGAAGTCGGATGCTTAACTAACTGAGCCACCCAGGTGCCCCTATGTTTAATTTAAATCTTCTGTTCTTGCTTTCAAAGAGTGAAGTTCCCTTTGCAAAAAGTGAAGCCCTGATTTTTTCACTTTACATATCCACAAATAATTCTGGTGAGTTTGATTGTTTTTAATTTCAATTTGTTTGAAAGAAAGATAGAATGTAAGAGTTTGAAGGAGCATCCAAAATTATATAACCTAGTCTCAAAATTTACAGATGATACAACTGAGACCCAGAGAAGTAGTGATTTTCCAAGGTCACAGTTAGTGCCAGAGATGCCTAAATAAATGTTAGCCCACTGTGCTCAACAACATTTTGTGGGACTTGCATGTGTAGCCCACTAACGGAAAAGAAGCAACATTACTACTAGATCATCATAAATACAAAATGGCAGCTGGACAACGGTGAATATTCCTTTTTTAATTTCCATCTGGTCAACTTTTAGCTCTATACGAATCCTGAGAGCTACTTTTCTCTCTAGTCTCCCTTCTCCCTTTTTTTTTTTCTGCCCCTCTGCCCTTCCCATCCAGTCAAGAATAAGAAGTACATTACTGATGACTCCATTATGGAATGGCCCCTACTTAGTGTGGGAAGTGTTTGGATCTCTCAGATTATTCTGAGTGGATCATCTGCAAGACAAGTAAGTCCTTATCTTGCTAATACAGCTTTCTTTCTACGTGGGAAAACCTGAATGCTTTATTATATTAAAAGGTTCTTTTAAATATCTCTGTATAGTATTGTGGAATTATTTCCGTGATGCAATGTTAAATGAAAAACAGCAAAGTGGAGAAAGTATCTCAACACTGACAGAATATGTGATAAAATTTAAAATTTACGGCTCATTTCATTTTTTTAAAGTAGGCTCCACATCCAGTATGGAGCCCAATGCAGAGCTTGAACTCACAACCCTAAGATCAAGACCTGAGCTGAGATCAAGAGTCCCACACTTAGCCAACTGAATTACGGTTTATTTCTTTAGGCATGATAATAGTATTGTAGTTATTATTTTTTAATCTGTATTTTTGGACCTAAATACTGAAATATTAACTAATCAAATTATCTGATGCCTATGGGGCACCTGGTGGCTCAGTCGGTTAAGTGTCCGACTTCAGCTCAGGTCATGATCTCACAGCTCATGAGTTCGAGCCCCGCATCAGGTTCTGTGCTGACAGCTCAGAGCCTGGAGCTTGCTTCGGATTCTGTGACTTCCTCTCTCTCTCTCTCTATCCCTCCCCTGCTCATGCTCTGTCTCTCTCAGTCTCTCAAAAAATAAATAAACGTTTACAAAAAATTTAAAAACCCAAATTATCTGATGCCTATGATATGCCACAAATAATCCAAGGTATGGGGTCAAGAATTAGGTGAGGTATAGTTTAAAAGGGATTGTCCATGAATTGAGAATTGTTGAAAGTGGGTGATAAAAGAATGGAGGTTTGTTATAGTACTCTATTTTTGCAATGTTTGATATTTTCCATAATAAAAAGTTGAAGAACTCCTATTAAGACAGTTAATGGGAAAAGCAGAAACTCACATTTCTTGAGTACTCAGGGCTTAAAGAAGAAAAAGTAAAAGAGTGAGGGGAATTCCATTCTGTGATATCATAAATATTTCTATGTATTTATTTACCTATTTATTTATGTTTTATTTAAATGTAATTGACATATTACATTAGTTTCAAGTATACAACATAATGATTCGATATTTGCATATATTATGAAATGATCATCACAATGTCTAGTTAACATCCATCACCACATATAGTTCTATTGTTTTTCTTGTGATGAGAACTTTTAAATATACAATACACTATTGCTAAGTATGGTCACCATGTTTTACATTGCATACTTATAACTTATTTATTTTATAACTGGAAGTTTATACCTTTTGACCCCTTCACCAATTTCGCCCACCCCCTACCCCTACCTCTGGCAACAGTCAATCTGTTCTCTGTATTTGTGACCTTGTTTTTGTTTTTCTTTTTAAGATTGCACATACAAGTGAGACCATATGGTATGGGTCTTTCTCTGTCTGACTTCCTTCACTTAGCATAATGCCCTCAAGATCCATCCATGTTGTCAAAAATTCCACCCTTTTTAATTCACAGGTTTTTTTACCTTGACTTCTGCCTTCCTTTACCTTGATAAGGTGAGCCTCACCTTAAGGACAGCCCAAGCGCTCTCTTGTATTATTTCTCCCAGAATGAAAGTGAGACACAATCAGCCTTCCTACCCCCTTATCATCTCTGGGGCCTACTCAGATATCACTTAACAAATGTCTCCAGAATTATTCATCCAAACATTACTGCTTATCATGCTGTCCACCAGTGTTTCCTCTCTGATACTCTCATGGTTCTTACCACCAGATATACTGATGTTCTTCCCAGAGTACGATGAGAACCTACCTCTGCTTCCTTATCTGCCCTCAGGGTTGGGTATTGTTCCACTCCCCCATGATCATCTCTAGCCTATTTTATCCACATCGTCAAAATAATAATAGCTTATATTTAGTGGGTGCTTATTATGTACCCAAAAGTTTGTTGAGTGCTTTATAAACATTATCTGGCTTACCCTTTAGAATAACTCAAAATAGGCATTATGATTAGTTCCATGTTACATACACGGAAGCTGTCTCAGAGAAGTCAAGCAACTGGTTCGAGGCCATATAATTAGTATCACACCTAAGATTTGGACACTATATACTGCCTCCCCTTTACTTGCAGCCTTTCCTATCAGTGAGGGCCTAACCCTGAGATGCAGAGACCATGCATTACTATTTTCAATGTTTGAATGAGATGGTGATTTTCCCTGTTAGCTAAATAGAACAGTAGGCCAAATCAACAGTCCCTGTGTCAGAAGAGGTATTTTTAAGCTTTCAAAGTGCTTAGTGGAATTTATATAAAGTCCCTGTTACATTGAGTCTGCTCCACAAATGGCTATGATTGCTATTGCTTTTTAAAATAACAGTAATAAGGATAGAGAAGCACTAAATGCAATGGATGATTAAAAAAAATCAAAGGCATTATTTGATATGGCTTCCGGAAAGGTGAGCCAAGAGACCAAGGCCTAAGATACACAAGGGTTTTTTTTTTTTTTTAACAGTATTTTTTTGTTGATTTCCACTGAGAGCGAGGGGTGTAGCAAGATAGATAGTGTTGACGCCGCTCTGGGAGTCTCTCTAAACAGAAATGCTCAGCAGTCAACAGCGAGAAGTCCCAGGTGTCAGGGTCACTTGGCCCTGGGCTACAGATGGCCGGCTCAATATAGTTTCACAAGTATACTTGATGGACCCATTCTGAAATGACAACGAATATGCTCTGGGGCATATACACTATTCACACCCATCACTTTGCCTGAATTTAGTCAACTCTTCCCCTCAATGGACTGGATTTTATAAAAAATAAAGAAATTGGGGGGCCTACATAGGACAAATAACTACCTTTTATGCTTTTCTCTTTTCTGTAGATTTTAGCAAACATTTAAGTGCTTCTTCTGTGCCAAACCTCATTTTGTGGAGCTACTAATAAGGCTCTGGAGTTATTGCTGCCATAAACAAGAAAAGCTCTTCATATGTCTCAAGCTGCTCCTACCATGAGGATAGGATACCTACAACCAGAATTCCCACCATTAAGATTAACCGGTTGAGTTTAATGAACACTTACGGATTGTCGATCAGTATTAAAGACTCTGTGGTAAATGGTAAAGTAAAGACAAGAATATGACATTGCTCTGTCCTCCTGGAGTTCACGGCCTGATGGAAAAGGCATGCATGTCCAATTA
Organism: Herpailurus yagouaroundi; assembly: GCF_014898765.1. NCBI lineage: Eukaryota > Metazoa > Chordata > Mammalia > Carnivora > Felidae > Herpailurus > Herpailurus yagouaroundi. Next base: position 5,757,061 of record NW_024420442.1, on the reverse strand, counting down.
AGCACATCACAACATACTCATTATGCACGGTGTGTACTAAGTGTGGCAGCACAAGAGGAGGAGCCCAAGCCACTCAGCCTGGGAAAGTTAAATGAAGGAAATGTTAAATGTCAAATGTCATTTGAGCAGGAGTAGGAAAGGTAAGTGAATATGTATTAGTAGGGTGGAAATAACAAAGAGGGAAGAGTAAAGGAAACAGAATGGAAAAGGCAAGTGGATGTTAATTCAATAAATAGCTCTGTCTGGGTGTGAAGGGCATTGCTTAGTATGCCAAGGAGTAGAGTGATTAGAAGGGAGGGATTGGGAACACTGGATTATTTATTGAGTGCTGCTTATGTGTGAGGCATTGTGCTAAATGTTTTCTACATGTTTTATCCTAATAACTATACAAGAGAGAAATTATTGTTGCTTCATATGGCAATGGCTGAATTGCTCACCAAATATTAATATACTCCACTAGCCTCCCTTTCAGTGGAGTTGGGCTATAAGACTGAGTTTTGGCCAGTGGATATGGGCTAAAAATATGTAAGCTATTTCCTGTACTAATGGGATCCTTCAGGCTTCTCTTTCCCTCTGTGTCATCTTGGAGGCCACCTGTTCCATTGATAGTATGTACAAGATGGGGTAAGATATCCTCATCCATCATGTGTACAATATGAGCAAGAAATAAACTTTGTGTTCAATCCCCAAGATTAGAGAGTTAATTTGTTACCACAGGATAGGCTATGCCAGTGGTTGCCAAATTACAGCCAGTGGGTCAAAAATGACCTGCCACCTGTTTTTGTAAACAAAGTTTGATTGGAACACAGCGCCACCCAAACATTCACATCATGTCCCTATGATTACTTTCATGCTACAATTGCAGACTTAAATAGTTGCTACAGAGACGTCGTGGCCTGCAAAACCGAAATATTTGTTACTTGGCCTTTTACCAAAACAAAACAAAAACTTTGCTGACCCCTTCCTACTTCATGAGTAAGGAAGGGGAAAAACGCTCATCGGTAGTGTTGCTGGGATTTGAATCCAGTTGTGTTTTTGATGCTATTCTTTGTTTCTTGCTTTTATTGCCACTGGTTCTTTGACCTCCATTTGATACTGTACTTCAGCTACTATAGTTCTCCTGTTCATTTACTCACACCACACACCATGTGGATGGACCACCCATTCTGCAATCATTTTTCTTCCTCAATATTGGCATGTCTTTGGGTAATAACTTATATTACTTGTCCCCTAATACCTAACTTCTCCAGCTAGTTTCACCTTAGCCCTAAGGGACTGGAAATGAGCAAAGGAAGAATCAAATATAACTTTAAAGACTTATTTTGTACTACTGGATGGATGCAGGGATGGGATAAGGATTGGAATGGGAGAGAGGTTTAATTCTAGGCATGTTGAGTTTAAGGTTTCCTTGGGAAAATCCAGGTGGAAGTTAAAGAGGCAGGTAGGGAGACAGGCATGAAGCTCAGAAAAGAGATCTGGATTAAAGATATAGTAGAATAAAACATACTGGATCATGCATCCTCTCTCTCATAAATCTTGCTGTGATTAGTGATAGAGCTGTAAGGTGACTGAGGCCAGGGCTCAGTCTGAAGGCCGGTTTGTATTCATTCTATGATTACATTAAAAAAGTGAATGGACACACCTGGGATAATATCTGTGACCTTGATCCTGTAAGCAACAGACCTATTTTTCCCTCTAACACACTATGCTGTCTCTTCATGGCAGGACCAGACTGCTTCATGTTTCCAGGTCATATGGGACTCTATTTGGGACTGGGGAGCTTCCTCTCAGAAAGATAACCAAAGCCTTTACTGTCTCTACCAAGATTTCACAGGAACCAGTAGCAGGCTTAGTATCTCAAGGCCTTTATTTTTTCCCTGAGAGAAACAATGGTATGAATTATTCAGTATGCCACAGGAAGGCCATAAATTATTTGAGCATTGCACAGTTTAACTGTAGTTGAATGTAGGATTGCTAATGCAGTACAGTGATTAATCCTCAAGATGTGCAAAACATCTTGTCCCTCTTCCTCTCAGGAGGGGCTGTGGGCCATGTACCTGAGTTCAAGCTTAATTCCTGTCAGACATATTTGATTTTCTCACTACGGTCTTCATAAAAATCCCATCTAGGGAATGAAGAACAACAATAACAAAAAACCCAAATAAAATATTCAAAATCCAATGATGACAACACGATGTGGGTTGTTTTGTTTAGTTGGTTGGTTTGGTTTTGTTTGCTTCATAGTTTGCTCCCTCTCACGGCCCTTCCACATTGTCATTCATGGCAAATAGATGATCTGAGGAAAAATACGTGTCCGATAGATGGACTTGTTTGGAGGCATCTCCTTTAGAACCCATAAGGTGCACCAGAATCTGCTTCATGGGCCTGGGTCTTACACTGTCCAACAGGGCTTTATGCTCAGAAGAATCCCACTGTTGGCTTAATGCTCTGCTGTCTTGAGATTCTTGATAACTTTTGAACCAGGGTCTCACATTTTAATTTTGCCATGGGGACCCACAAATTACGTGGCTGTTTTGTCTTACGCTTGACTTTGGTTTCCTACTGTCTGACCTTGGCCATACCTGAGCTCTTTTAAGTGTACTCAGGCCCCAAATGCCGTGAAGATACTTGAAGAAATGTTGTGCTTCAGTGTGTATTATAATAAGCGGAGTTCTGTTGTTAATAGGCTCATTGTAGATATCTGGCCTGTTTCTGAATTTTCCTATTTTGAACCATGGCAAGATGGTGCTTGGCTGATTTCTGAGACTTTGGTAGGGCATAGCAGCAAAGGGAAGGTTGCCCAAACCTGGATGGATATCCGTGTGTGCATAGGTGTTCAGTCCCTCTCAATAATATGGACCACAGAGAGGCCAGAGATTCTGTATAGATGGCTGGTTGCTGCTGAACTTATTTAAAGCCACACTGCTGAGTGTGTCTTCTTACCTTTAGTCTCTTTTGGACATTCCTGAGTGATTCCTCTCGCTCTCTCCCACCTGTAGGCACTATTACCTCCTTTGTAGGAAGGTTTGCAGTTAAGAATAAAAGATGCAACGTGGAAGCCTTTGAAAGAATTCAAGCCCATGTGTTTTGCATCACTCTGGATTTGCATGCTGCATCCATGAAAGACCCTCCTGTATTATTTCAGCTTCCAGGTATCTGTGTAAATGTATGATTCCTACTTGACCATCCAAACCATATGCCCCAAAAGCCTAGTGCCACTGGGGCCCTAAAGGAACTCTGTTTGTCACTGAATTTTCTCTACCTTTGGCTCCTTTTCTGAATTCCATTTCCTTTTTCCCTCTTAGTGACCTTTTTGTAACCTTCTTTTGATGTCACAGATAGCCAAATTCTAGATATGGGACAAGCTAATGGTGGAGATATTCACTGTGACTTGGCAAACTTTCTCCTTGTCGGTTGGTGACTCAGGCAGGAGGGACAGGAAATGTGCTGTCAGTGGCAGAATCGCTCCCTGAAATAAGGCATTAGTTTGAATCCCAAATTAAAATGTAAAAGGGATGGGGAGGAGGAGGAGGCCCATCCATACCCTCAGTCTTTATTCACCTGGTTAATGACTCAGGCTGTTCATTAGGCACCAAAGAAACAAGCTTTATCGCTTCCCCAGCTTCAAAAACTGAAACGCCTGCATTCAAATTACACCAACATGCTCCAAAGCCTCGTTAATTGAAAGTATGTGATGGGATCTAATGTAACATTTATCTTGCTGCAATTGACATGAGAGGCAGAGGTGAGGGGTTTAAGGAGTATTTTATTTAAAGACAGACTTGAACAGGCTGTGGGAGTGATTGCCAGCTTATCAGGTGACTCACTGACACCTGGAGAGAACTTTGTGTCATTAGCCAGACTGAATCCCAAATATGGCCCAGGACAATATACTGAAGACTTTGGGCCTCCTTTATCCCCACCTCCCTACCCTACACCCTTTCTTCCTGGCAGTTTTTATCTCCACTAATAAATAAAAATTAGTACTCGGCACATACTGGAAACATTGACTACAAAACTGATCCAATACAAGGCCTGCACGGGGGCGTGTATATCAACAGACATGCCTTTCCATCCCACATACAAGTAATGCATTTGGGTTTTCAGGAATCGGTGGGTTTGGGGGTGCAAAGCATTGGAATTAAAAAAGAAGCCACCAGGAATGTAGGGGAAGCATCCTGTTTAGCTTGCTGGATTTACCCATGCATAGCTCACTGTCTTGGGAAAAATAATTTTGTACAGCAACCTCATCTTTAAATGGGAGAGGATATCCTACTTATTGCCAAGAGAGGCTCTAGGGGGGACTGGTGGGGTCATCTGTGGTACAGAAAGGATTTGGGGAAATCCTTTCAAGTTAATTCTACTTACGGGTAGGTGTATACACAGAAGTCTCTTCATATATCCCAGCTATTGTGAAAGGATATGGCATCATTATACATTAGAGCACAGTAATTTCTTAAGTGGGTTTGGCCATGGAGGGAAGGGAATGAGGGGCTAGTGCATGCATGGGAAAAACCCATGTTCTGTTTCTGTCATGGGCCCCCAAAACAGATTTCTATCTTCTTTTTTTTTTTTTTTTGAGAGAGAGAGTGTGTGTGCACGTGTGTGCACACATGCATACATGAGTAGGGGAAGGGCAGAAGGAGAGAGAGAGAGAGAGAGAGAGAATCTTAAGCAGGTTCCATGCCCAGCGTGCAGCCCGAGGCAAGGCTCAGTCTCCCAGCTATGAGAAAATGACCTGAGCTGAAATCAAGAGTCAAACGCTTAACCCACTGAGCCACCCAGGTGCTCCCATCCTGTCTTCTAAGTAGCAGAACTTTAGATAATAGTCAGTATCTATAAATAATCTCTGTGATTATCAGAAGTCCCCTACCACACTTGCTTACTTCTTGAGCTAAGAATTGGGAAAAAAACCCCTATTATGCCATTCATTTTCTGGATCATGTACAGTACTTCCCTCTTACCCACAGGGGATACATTCTGAGACCTCCAGTGGATGCCTGATACTGTGGGTAGGACCGAACCCTATTATACTGTTTTTTCCTTACACATACATACCTTGGATAAAGTTTAATTTATAAATTAGGCACAGTAAAAGATTAAGAACAATAACTAGTAATGGATAGAATAATTATAACAATATACTGTAATAAAAGTTATGTGAATGTGGTCTCTTTCTCTCAAAATCTTATTGTACTGCACTCACCTTTCTTCTTGGGATGATGTGAAATAATAAAATGCCTACCTGATGAGGTGAAGTGAGGTGAATGATGTAAGCAGGATGATGTAGTTTTCGGGTACTATCGACTTTCCGACCATATGTCAGTAGGAGGATCATCTGCTTCCAGACTGTGGTTGACAGCCGGTAACTGAAACAGTATAAAGCAAAACCAAGGATAAGTGGGAGACTACTGTGCAGAGATTGAAAACAGTCCCAGTGTGGTCGATTTGTAAATTCTGTCACCGTCTAGGTTAGGATTTTCCTTCTTTCTCATTTCCCAAATCCTATCGGTTTCTTCAGGTTTGCTCACATTTGCTCACCATGGATTTTTTTTAAGTTTCTACTTTGAAATAATTATAGATTTGTAGGAATTTGCAAAACAAAATGTACAGAGAGGTCACATGTACTTTTCATCCAGTTTCCCCCAAATGTAGATCAAGTTTGTCCTGCTGTTAGTCATATTTATTTGATACAAGGCCTCTTGACTGCCTCATTCCCCTAACACACCCTGCACAGGGCATTTGGGAACACTTACATGACACAGGGCATCCCAAGATATTAGTGTATAAGTAACTGGCTAATATTTCATTAATATTACCCACCATATATCTTTAAAGTATCTTATGACTTCGGTTCATGAAGAACAACACAGAAAAATGGAAGAGCTACCTTGAAAGGTGAGCATTTTCAAAGATGATTATGTTCCATGAAATCTTAACTTATACCTCATGTGAGTGGCTTACACATCATTGTGACTTATGTAAGGCATAACCGAAATAAGTTTTGAAACTCAGGGTGATACAGGCTCTTAAGGTAGGAAATCCTATTAATGTACCCTCCCACCTTTATGTAATACAAAATTCCTTTTCTTGGTAACAGTCTTAGCCTTCTCCAATTTCTTATTTATGTTTGTGCATCTCTCCTCTAATTCCATATTGTGGAGTTTGACAGTCAAGGTCATTCTCCCTATCTCCTTTAATGAATATAGGACTATCCACCACTTCACTCTCTCAGTCCTTGTTTTTCTAGATTAGAGGGTTCACCTTATTAACCAGCCTTGGTGAATAGGCTCCTTCTTGGTCAACTTAGATATATTTCTCTAGGCCTACTCCAACCAATTTATAACCACCCCTGCTTCCAAAAAAGAAATAGATGTATTGTACATTTGCTCCTTGGCTCCAAATCTGTGAGTGAAGAAATGTTCTGAATATGAGCAGAAGTATGTGTGGTGTGTGTGTGTGTGTGTGTGTGTGTGTGCTCACGCGCATGCACGTGCACATGTATATGTATGTGGGAGGTAGTTAGGGTGGTGGGGGACTTAATTTAATGTCACCATTTAAATAAAACATTCTGGTGACTCAGGGGAAAATACAAAAAAGTAGAAAAATTGCTTTGGATTCTCTGCTATTCTGCTGAAAATAATACTATTTCATTGGAATTATTCAAATACCTTAAAAAATTTTCACTGTACATATTTAATTTTCACTCATGCATTTGAAGGTGTGCATACATTTGTATTCATGACAAATTAGGAGGCTTTGCATGAGTGCACACATATACATGGGTGAGTCAGTCATTCAGTGGTAGGCATTACTTCCTGTGGTTCCATAATATCAAATACTGAGGAGATAAGGTAGGAATATGCAAAACAATATTTTCTCTTGAAATTTACCATAGATATGCCTGCAAGAAAAAAAAAAGAGGAAAAACACTATTTGCTATTTCATTGAGATTTCAGGCTTAATTAGACTTTGTTAAAAGCTTTTTAAAAAATGTTTATTTATTTTTGAGAGAGAGACAGAGTATAAGCGGGGGAGGGACAGAGAGAGAGAGAGGGAGACACAGAATTGGAAGCAGGCTCCAGGCTCCGAGCTGTCAGCACAGAGCTCCACGTGGGGGCTCAAACCCATGAACTGCAAGATCATGACCTGAGCTGAAGACAGATGCTTAACTGACTGAGCCACCCAGGTGCCCCCTTTTAAAGCTTTGAATAAAAATAAAAATAAAATAGGAAAGAAAAGAATTCATTAATGAACCTGGTTAGGCAGCAAATATGAAGATCTCTCACCCCCTTTTAACTTCCCTTTATTAGTACGTGTTCCTGAACCATCTCCATCCACCTCTGTAGTTTTCAAGGTTGAGTGTTAGGGAGATTCCCTGCACACTCACCTGCGGCAGTGTTTCTCCTGTGAATAGCTGTCTTCTCATCAAGAATGAAAAATAATAAATTGGAGGCCTGGGCTTTAAATTTGGAACTTTTTTTTTCCCACCAGGCAAACATTGGATAAATAAGAACTCCTAGGACGCTCTAGAGGTCTTAAAAATTTACCTTCCTGCTCCTTCACATCCAAATCTCCAGCCCTCAGACATAATCACTCTCACCCCACCTTGGTTCTCTTTCTTTCCTCTTTCTTTCTCTCTTTTCCAGTCTCCTGACTATGGCTAATAAGAGAAATGACTACAAACATTTTTTTGATTCCTTTGGTGTCTCCAAAGAACTAATTGTGTCTTGGCAAAAATCATGTCAGGAAGAATCTGGAGACTCCCTGAAAGAAAAGTTTAGGGCTCTGATTCAATATATGGCAGATCGTTAACTTTCTGGAAAACTGGCTAATGAGTTTAACCATAATGCTATTGAGACTAACAGGATTGGAGATATTTTACATTGTAAGAGACCCTAGACACTGATTAGTCACTGCATCATAGACTCCCAGAGCAGGAGTCTTAAATGTTACCTAGTCCATTTTGCCCAACGGATGTTTAAATTCCTCTATAACTTCCCAACCAAGAGGTTACCAAACTCTTGTGTAAATACCTTTAGTGATAAGGCACTCATTACTTAATGAAGTTGTCTATACCTTCTCTGGATTGCCCTTGCTTATTCTTATAAAATTTTGCTCATACTGATCCAAAATCTGTAGATTCTCTCTGTTATTTCTAGTTCTACCCTCTTGACGATACGCAGAACACACTGTTCTCTCATCTTCATGATGGCCCTTCAACGATTTGATGACAACTTCCATCTTTTTCTTGGGTCACATCTTCTTTAGACTTTATGTTTCTTATATGGCATTGGTTTATGTCTCTCTGATACTTGTGGTTATTCCCTTTTGAAAGCACAGGGCCTGGTATTCCATTATATATAAAGTGGAAGGTAAAGGTACCACCCAAACTGTAAAGGTTAAGAAAATAAATTTAAGTACAGTATACACAGTTACCTCTAAAAATAAAAACGTGAATAGCAGGGTTTGGGGGGATGATTAGGGAAGAAGTGGGAGAGGAGAATGAACTCACTCTTTATTGGCAGGAAGCTACTATGTTATTTTAAAAGTTTATAAATCCAGAAGATGTATAAGTACATGTTTTGTGCTGTGGTTACAACCAGCAGGAAACTTCTAAAGAGAAATAATGAAGAGTAGTTGACTGCTCTGAGACTGAGACGAGGGATAAAGAGGGAGAGCTCTTTTCTCCTTTTGTGCTCTTCTGGATTGTTTGAATCTTTATCATTAAGGGCATATACACTTCCACGATGCCTTATATGTAATTCAGAAGCCCAGAAAACTCTGAGAGAGAAAAGCTTTTTCATATCATTTGGCCATTAAGCTTCGCTTAATCTGAATAACTTGGTAATTATTCAGAAAACCTGAACTGATGTAGAGCTGTTTATAATCTTCGTTATTGCAATATTGTATGTATATTCATTGATTTTGTTCCAAAAATATTAATGTGTTTGATTTGGGGGTGCTATTCCAGACCCTACTGGGCATGCTAAATAATATACAGCGTATAGCACTGTATTATCTTTTTAAATCCTGAAAATTTTCGAGTTTTTGAAACATATCTGGCTGTAAGTATTTTAGATATGGTATTGTAAGCTTATAATACTTTATTGTAATAATAAAAAAGAATGGCAAAGCCCAGAAACCGTAGATAATACTTGAGCATGTTCTGATCACAGCGCGGCCCAATTAGTCACCTCCCCCAGTCTAGATATTATACTTTTAGTAACACAACCTAAGAATAACCACTTTACTTGTTTCGGTGTTTGTATCACATTTACTGAATCATTCTGAGCTTACTGTCTATTAAATCCTGAAGTCTCCTTTACAAGAGCTATTCTTGCTAAGCCATGTTCCCAAAAGTAATATAGAAGATGAACATGTATTCACTACAGGGCTGTTATAAATAACAAGCTCCCTGATGCATTTAAAATATCATTCAATATACCAAGATATGATATCCATACAAGTTTTCAATAATATGGTTACTGCACTGTTACTACCTCAATATAGTGCATTATGCATAGTGCATTATCAAATTAAATATACTTGATTTTGAATCCTGAATCTGGTATTTCCTAGGTATGTGACTTTGGGAAAGTCATTAACTACTCTGAGCTCATTTTGCCTATAAGATAGGCTTTATAATTCTAAGCATAACATAAAGAGTTCTGTATTCTCAGCCAGGAATAGATGCACAAAAAAAATATGTATTACTATTATTCTAAATAATAGTAGCAACATAAAACAGTGGTTCCCAAATTTTGTTTCCCATGAGAATCATAGGGGGAGCTTTTAAAATTCGTGATGCCCAAGTTGTATCCCAAATTAATTAATTAAATTAATTAGAATACCTCAGAATAGCCTGAGATAGAAGCTAGGTGATTCCAATGTGTAGCAAAGTTTGGGAAGCACTGACCTAAAGTAAAAAATGTGTGTTTTTTTTTTTAAATTTAATGCTTATTTTTGAGAGAGGGAGAGAGAGAGAGAGCCAGAGCATGAGCTGGGGAAGGGCAGAGAGAGAGGGAGACACAGAATCCAAAGCAGGCTCCAGGCTCTGTAGGCTCTGAGCTGTCAGCACAGAGCCCGATGCGGGGCTTGAACCCATGAAACGCGAGATCATGACCTGAGCCGAAGTCGGACCCTTAACCGACCCTTAACCCAGGTGCCCCTAAAGTAAAAAATCTTAATACTTGCCACCAGAAGATGGACTTGTCGTTGGCATATTAATTTACTTGCATCTGAAGCTACTAGACTCTCTTAATAGCTTTTCCCAATCCCAGTAGAGCAAGTTTTTGTTTGTTGTATACTTACATGTTTTTGGAAATTCATTTAGTCTCGGGAAGCTGATCCTTGCAAAAATGGTGAGCCCATTTTGATTATAAAGTGGGCCTCATATAAAATTTCTTCATGTGTGTTGTAATTTTTTGTTGAAATCTGAATATTTTAGGCAATATATCTAGCAACTCTGGCTGATGATTTTTTTCTCCTCACTTTTGGAGGCTTGTGTTTGCTGTTGTTTATTTATTTATTTATTTATTTATTTTAAATTTTTTTTTTCAACGTTTATTTATTTTTGGGACAGAGAGAGACAGAGCATGAACGGGGGAGGGGCAGAGAGAGAGGGAGACACAGAATCGGAAACAGGCTCCAGGCTCTGAGCCATCAGCCCAGAGCCCGACGCGGGGCTCGAACTCACGGACCACGAGATCGTGACCTGGCTGAAGTCGGACGCTTAACTGACTGCGCCACCCAGGCACCCCTGTTTGCTGTTGTTTTATTCTTTGCTTAGTTACTTGGATATTTGAGTAAAGTCTAATTCCCCAGCAATGTGAAGCCTTTGATGTGGTTTCTCAGAAGGTGCAGCTTTGGGCATGCACACATTCACCTGTCTTTTACCCATGGCAACCACTAATATATTTTTCATTTCTATAATTTTGTCATATGAAGAATGTTATATAAATTAAATCATACGCAATATAGCTTTTTATGATCTCTCCCATCCCCCACATTACTTTCTTAAGAGTAATCCAGGTGTGAATAGACATTTTTACAAATAAGACACACAGATGGCCAATAGGCACACAAAATGATGCTCGACATCACTAGCCATGAAGGAAATGCAAATCAAAACCACAATGAGATATCACCTCACAACTGTCAGATTGACTTTTATCAAAAAGAAAAAAAAAAAACAACAGTGTTGGCGATGATGTGGGAGGAAGGGAATCCTTATGCACTGTTGCTGGGAATGTCAACTGGTGCAGCCATTATGTAAAACAGCATGGAGATTCCTCAAAAATTAAAAATAGAACCACCATACAGTCCAGCAATTCTACTTCTGGGTATTTATCTGAAGAAAATAAAAAACACCAATTAAAAAAAGATATATGCACCACTACGTTCATTGCAGCATTATCTACAATAGCCAAGATATGAAAGCAACCTAAGTGTCAATCAATAGATGCAAGGATAAAGAAGACATGATACATATATATACAACGGAATTTTACTCAGCTATAAAAAGAATGGAATCTTGTCATTTGCAACAATATGGATGGACCTAAAGGGTATTATGCTAAGTACAATGAATCACAGAAAGGCAAATACTGTATGATTTCACTTCTTTGTGAAATCTAAAAAACAAAACAAAACAAAACAGAAACAGACTCACGGATACACAAAACAAACTGATGGTTACCAGTGGTAGGGGGGATGAAGGCGAAATAGATGAAGGGGATTAAGAAGTACAGACTTCCAGTTATAAAATAAGTAAGTCATGGCGATACAATGTACAGCATAGGGAATATAGTCAATAATACTGTAATAACTTTGTATGGGGACAGTAGCTAGACTAACAATAGGGATCACTTCATAATATATAAAAATACTGAATCACTATGATGTACACCTGAAACTAATAGGATATTACATGTTAATGATACTTCAATAAAAAAGAATATTCCCTTTCAAATTGGGAACCAGGAAAAAAGATAATAATCCAGGTTGTTGTGTGTGTCAATAGTTTATTCATTTTTACTGTAGAGCAGTATTCTGAATGTACCACAGTTTGTTTAACCATTCACCAACTGGATGTCATCTAGGTTATTTTCACTTTGAGGCTATTATGAATAAAGATGCTATAAACATCTGTGTGCAAGTTTCTGCATAAACATAAGTCTTCCTTTCTCTGGGATAAATGTCCAGGAGTGAAATTCATGGGTTGTATGTTACTTGCGTATTTTGTTTTTTCAGAAACTGAAAGTTTTTTTCTAGAGTGACTGTGCCATTCTATGTTTCCACTGGAAATGAATCCAGTTTTCTATACCCTTGCCAGTATTTTGTGTTGTAACTATTTTTTATTGTGTGCATTCTGTATATGCATGTCATGATCTTCTTGTAGCTTTAATTTCCATTTCCCTGTTGGCTAATGATCCTGAACATCTTTCCATGTGCTTACTTGTCCTGTGTCTATCCATCCTCTGCGGTGAAATGTCTGTGTATGTCTTTTCCCCATTTTCTAATTGTATTGTTTGCTTTTTTTATTGTTGACTTTTGAGTGTTCTTTATATATTTTGGATACTAGTCCTTTATCTGATATATGGTTTGATAATATACTCCCCACATCTGTGGCTTATATTTTCATCCTGTTAACAGGGTCTTTCACAGGGCAAAAGTTTTAAAATTTTATAAAACCCAATTTATCCATTTTTCCTTTAACGAATTATGCTTTAGGTGACAAATCTAAGAACTTTTTGCCTAGCCCTAGATCCTTAAGATTTTCTTCTTCTACTGAGATTTTTATTTCAATTATTGTATTTTTTTAGTTCTAAAATTTTCATTAGGTTCGTCTTTATATTTTGTATTTTTTACTGATACTTTCTTTACTAAAAGTCTTCATCTTTCATCTGTCTCAAACAAATTCAAATTGTTTGATGAAGCATTTTTATTAGGACTGCCTTAGAATCTTTGTCAGATAATTCTAACATTTCTGTCATTTTAATATTTATATCTATTAATGATCTTTTTTCACTTATCTCAGTATTCCCAGTTCTTGGTATTATGGGTGACTTTTTATTGAAATCTGGATAGTTTGGGTATTATGTTTTGAGACTAACATTCTTTAATTTTTCTTTACTTATTTTACTTTTTTTTTTTACAGTGCTTTGTCATGGGACAGGTGGGTACCACCTTATTATGGTCAGAAGAAGGTACAAATCTAGATTCCCCCACTTGGTTTCTGTTGACACTCAAGGGTGTGGGGTCTCCCTTGGTTTCTACTGATACCATGGGGGATGAAAGTCTAGGCTCTCTAGTTGACCTTCTTTGATATCACTCCAACAGGGGTGTTTGGGCACCTTATTATATCCCAGCAAAGGTAAAAATCTAGGCTTCCCACTCAAATTTTGCTGATGTCAGTAGAGGTGGGGCCACAGTGTTCTGTGTGGTACTGGCTGGATTAGAGTGTCTATTGTCTAATAATTTTCCATCTAGGTTGTTCCTTTCCTAGTCCTTTGTTTAGAGAAAGCAGGCTTTTGGTGGAGAGGGGAGATATTTTTTTAATTTGTACCTGCTGGTGTTAACATATTGCCAGTTTCTTTAGCTCCAATTCAGGATATATGAAGCGAAAAGAAAATCTAGGGAACTTACCACTATGTTATTCCTTGTGACCTGAGATAAGTAGCTAGTTTTTCTTCTTCTGTCTTCTTATGCTTGTTTTATATATAATTAATGTCCAAAGTTTTTAGTTGTGCTTGGTGGGAAAAATAGGGGAAAGTATACCTATTCCATATTTCTGGACATGGAGTTGACCCAACAATTCTACTTCTAGGTATTTGCTTATGATAAAAGAAAACACGTCTACACAAAGACTTATGCATGAATCTTCATAGCAGCTTTATTCATAAGAGGCAAGAAACTCCCTACAACCTACCAAATTCCCGTCAATGTGAAGGGCTAGTTATATATTAATAATGTTGAATATTGTTTGAAATTAAAAGATCTGCCCAGTAACATCAAATGTGAGAAAAAGTGGAGGGAAAAAAGAACATTTAGACACACTGGTAGGAATGTAAATTGTTATAATTGCTTGGGAAACAAATGGAATAAAGTTAAATTTGAGTAAAATTGAAAATGTGCATTTTTACTTCTAGATGCCCTAGAAAGTGTCTTGTAAATGTATACAAGGAGATGTGTACAAGGATGCTTAATATGGCACTGTTTGTAACAAACAGAAATTGGAAAAAAACTAAAATGTCCATCAATAAGGGATTAGATGAATCATAATATATTGGGTAATTACATCCAATTAGCCTATAAATTGAAATTGAAATAAAAAACTTGTTGACTGAAAAAAGGTTAGTTGCAAAGTTATATATGCAAATTATACTACTTTTATAAATTTTAAATCATACAAAAGAATTCTATAGCTAGTTTCATGGACACAAATGTATGCAATGTGTGTATAAAGTGGAGGATGAGAAAATATATCTATAATTTACATAAGTGACTGCCTGTGGTGTGAGAGGAACAGCTTAAGGAACTTAAACACAAGGGATCTCTTCTTTTTAACATTTTTTTTACAGGTTTTAGATTCATGGACATTTTCTGTGTTACTCTCTATAATCCGTTTTTATTTTTCATAATTAAAAAGGAAAGCAGTTAGGAAATTATAGCTAGACCTGGCTTTCCAAAAAGGGGAAAACACGTGTGCAAAAATGATGAAACACACTTAGGAAACTGTAAGAACCTTGTTCAGACCTGGTGAAGGGCACATAAGCCTTGAGTCATAGATAAAGGGCAGATCATGAAGGGCCTTGTAATGTCACGTTGAGGGACATGTGGATTTTTCTTGGAAGGCAATGGAAATCCAATGAAGGCTTTGAAGAAAGAATGGTAGTTACAGGAATGCATGCATGCGATATGTGCATATTTAAGTCCAATGGTATTAGGGTTGTGGAAAGGAAAAGGAGTCACAGAGAAGTGGCAACACAACCTATGGTCACAAAAAACAGGAAGTGCTAAAAGTAAAGTTTTGTTGGCATGCAGGCTCTGTGAGGGCAGGAAGCATGTCAGCCCCTTAGTATGTGCTGCAGAGCAGACTAATGTGGATGCACAGACACACCGTAGTTACAGTGGCTGCCTACTGGGAGAATTCGCGATTGAGCTCTTATTGTGGGAAATTCTATTTCAGAGGCATGATTTTCTTGGTGGTAGGTTTAGATTTGTGGAGTGCAAGCTAGGCAGTAGGTATGGATTTTTTATTTGCTGTCTGACAGCCCGAATGTCCACCCAGTTGACTGAATTTATTGTGATCGATTTAGTTAAAAAACAATTTCTTACATTAGAATAGCAGGCAGATCATTTGTTGGATTAAATGAATTTATATTTTGACAAATATTTGAGCCAAATTGACAATCACAAGCATCCTGGTTGCATGAATTGAAACAAAGATCCACTGGGTAAACACTAAGAAACAATATTTTATTTTACTCACATCTAGAAAAATGTAGAAGTTCAATCTGAGAGATTGGGGCCAAACAATTTGAAATCCTACTCTATTTTCATTCCCATTCATATTACATTTGCTTCACATAATTCTACAATTTTAAAACTTATCCTTCAAAATAGAAAAAAATCTCACTCAGTGAAATTTATAATTGTTACAAGTATATGGAGTAGGTATAGGCTAGGTTACATTATTATAAGTTTCAAAGAACATTTGGAAATGGATTAGCTCATTTCTATCATCAGCTGTCAATGCATGTCCAATTTGGAGCTAGACTCTAAAAATTAGTATATGAAATCCGAGACTCAGTCCCTGTTCCTGTCATTTAACTTCTTGACATATGTAAAATTGGGATAATGGTTCTTAATTTGCAAGGTTATTATGTAATTTAATTTACATACATATGTGTGTATAAATATATATATATATATACACAGATATCCACATGTGCATGTATATATATGTGTGTGTATATGTGTATATGTTATATATATATATGCATATGTATATATATTTGCCTAATACATAGGAGGCATCTAATTAATGTTTATTCTTTTCTCTTTCCCACCCTCAATGAGAATTTGGCACACACTTGAAGAGACAGAGTGAAACAACCAGATGATTCCTCCATGCAGAGAAATTTTTTAAATACAGATTATAATTTTTTAAAGTTTGGGACTCTTGAGTGGCTCAGTTGGTTAAGCATCGGACTCTTGATTTCGGCTCAGGTCATGATCTCGTGGTCGTTAGACCAAGCCCCATGTGGGGCTCCATGCTGACTGTGGAGCCTGCTTAAGATCCTCTCTCTGTCCCTCTGCCCCTCTCAGACTTGTGAGTGTGCTCTCTCTCAAAAAAAAATTAAAACTAAAAAAAATTAAAAAAAAATTTAAAGTCATAATCCACCCATTCAGATATAGTTATGCTAATGACTTTGTGTATCTCTTCCAAATTAAACACATTTTGTTTAAATGTGTGTGTTAGTCTGTGTATGTACATGTGGGATAGATCATACTGTGCATACTATTTTATCGCCTGCTTTGTCTTACTTAATTACCCATTGTTCTTATCTTTTTATATCATTAAATATTCTTTCTCAATAGATAGATCATTTCCCATTCCTCCACAGACTTTTTGCATAATGCCTTGTATTCCATTGTTTGACAGTATGAATACACTTTTCCCACATTTTAACATTCCCTTTATGTAACTACCATTCATTTTGGTTTTGATTTGCTAAATGAACTTTCCCAAAGAAGTAAAAAAATTCTACTGCAACTATGTCCTTCTCTAATACTGAATCACAGTATTGGAGACATTTTATATAGACACGTTGCTTTTAACGTGTGCAGTGACTCTGGCCACATTCAGGAAGTTGGTATTTAATATTAACAACACTCAGACTATTTAATACTAATAAATAATATATATTGTTCATATTGTTGAGTACCTACTATGTGCCAGGTAGTGTGCTAAGTGTTTTACATAGATTTAATCTTTGTAACCTTACTACACATACTATGTGTATCCCTATTTTAAAGATGAGAAAACTGAGATCACGAAGTTAAATCACTTACCTGAGTTTACAATAGCTAGTAAGCAAGGTGTAAGTAAGGATTCCAATGTTGGCCACCTGTAGTCTTAACTACTACGCTATATCACAAGCTGCTTAGTGAAGAGGAAGTCAGAGAACAGGTATGCTCCTGAGAGCCGACAGATTCCATAATTACTCCATGTTTCCCCTCCTGTCGAGCCACGCACATCCCGTGCTTCAGCACTTGCCATGTTGCAGGCACGTTCTTAAATGGTAGTGAAATCTAAGTGAATTTCTAAGTCCGCTGTGACGTGTGCATATTTGTGCGTCTGTGTGTGGTTCTGCTCCGCTCTGACATTCTTTAATTCTAAGATGGCATCCACAGCAACTCCCGAAAAGGTGTCTACGAATGGAGGGTTTGTAAATCATTTCGCATTCCTCCACGTGCTCATAATTGCAGAGTTGCTTACTTTTTATTTACATCATTCTGTCATGACATAGTTCCTAAAGCTGCAACTTAAGTAATTTTGCCCTTTCCTCTCGGTTGGCTACCATCTCCCCAAGTCCTCTCAGTCAGTGATCTGTGAGTGAACACTTCAATTCACTGGGAGAGATTGCTATTAAACGTTATCTTATGGTTAATCTTTTTGTCAAGACAGAATCATGTAAAGGGAAGAATCACTCCAAAATTGATGTTTTGGAAGTTTGGATTTGTTTGGTATATTATTGTCTTAAAGTGGCCCCATCTGCAGCACGTGTTGAAGGCTCAGCCGTCAGCCATAGAAAAGACAAAGGCAAGCTGGAAATGGAGGTGAATGCATTCGGGCCGAGTGCTTCCACCGGGGCAGAAGCAGTGCCTGCTCACATTCCTTCTAGCCACATCATTGAAAGGAAATGAATATTCTTCTGGCACTTGAGGAAGATAGAATTGTGTTGACTCCCAATGTGAGTCTGAAACCAGCTTTCCTGTAGTAAAAGCAATGGTTTGTTTTACTTGAGTATAAAATGTATTTTCTAAGATTTTTTTTTTTTTTTTTTTTTTGCTTTGCAGATCTCCAAGAAAGGAAGGCATAAATCTTTCACACAGAACACGAGGGAAGGAAAATAATATAGCTCAGCACCCATTCTCTCTAGGTCAATGTATTTGGCTAATTTTTATAGCAGCTGGCTAAAGTAGGCCTCGTTATCATCAGGGAAGTTAGGCAAGTTGCCCAAGGTCACAGTACCAGTAAGTGGCAAAGATAGAACAGTACATAGAAGAGAATCGGAATATGTAATAATAACAATACTAGCAAACAATTATTGAAAGCTAACCAGGTACTACATACCAGATACTGTGGCAGTTTTTCATAAAAAGATAGAAACCAGGTGATGAAAATGAGTTGAAAACGAAGCTCAACCAATAGAATATATGCAGTGGCTGAGAATGCCCCCCTACTCCAATAATAATGATAAAAGCTAAAATCAATTCAGCACTTACTAAGTGCCAGGCTCTGAATAAAGTATTTATATTCATTATCTCATTCAATCTTCACAGCAATTCTTTGAAAGAACGTACAGTCTGGTGGGAGAAGCAGATAATAATCAAATAATCTCATAAATAAATTAAAATTGCAACTGTGACAAGTCTTAAAAATGGCTACAAGAATGTATAATTAGGGGGATTGCCCTAGTCATAAAGATCGAGGAAGACTTCCCCAAGGGAGAGAGAGTGGGAAATAGCATGTGCAAAAGCTTGTAGGGGAGGGGGCGTGGGGCTTTTGGAAAACTGAAAGTAGAGGGGAGGGGGCACGGGGCTTTTGGAAAACTGAAAGTAGAGGGGAGGGGGCACGGGGCTTTTGGAAAACTGAAAGTAGGCCAGTGTGGCAGGAGCAGAAAGAATAAACCTGAGCTTGTTGTATATGGAGGCCGGAAAGTTAGGGAAGGGCCAGATCATGTGCCAAGCGTGTTGAGGATTTGGGGCCGTAAGAGGCCAGTGAAATATTCTAGAGGAGAATGACCTGTTCAAATGCATGTTTTAAAGCAATCATTCTGGCTGAATGGAGAATACATTAGGGGAGGAAGAGAGTAGCTGCAGGAAGACCATTTAGGAGATGATTATATTCATTCAGGCCAAAGGTGACCATGAGAGTTTGGATGAACTGGTTGTGGCAGATGCGGAGTGGATTTGATTCAGATACATTTAATTCATTATAAAGGACAGGCCTTGGTGATACATTAAATTCATGGAATAAATGTTAATAATTACTTGGTTATGAACTAAATTATGTCTCCCGAAATCCATAGGTTGAAGCCCTTACCCCCAGTGTGACTATATTTGCAGATGGGATCTTTGAAGAGGTAATTAAGGGTACATGAAGTCATAAGGGTGGGTTCTAATCCAACAGGGACTAGCGTCCTTCTAAGAAGAGGGATGTGTGTGCACAGAGTGACAACCACGTGAGGACACAGACAGAAGGCAATCATTTGGAAGGCAAGGAAAGAGGCCTCAGGAGGAACCAAAGCTGCCAGCACCTTGATCTCAGATTTCTAGCCTCCAGAACTGTGAGAAACAAATATTTCAACCACATGGTCTGTAACGTCTTGGTATGCTAACCTCAGAGAATACATACCATGGGTTTCTGGTTTGAGCAACTGATTAGTTACATGATGGTCCAGGTTCACAAGAAAAAATGAAGAAAATGAGGCAAAGAATTTTAAATAAGTTGTGCATGTTCTCCAAACCAAAGCCTGATTCCAAACCCCATGTTCTTAACCAACATTCTAGTATAGGGTAAGTAGGGCAGAAAATAATTCAGTCCACTCTGAACCCTAGAGCTAAATCATAATTTTAATTTTTAAAAGCACGCTCCCAGTTTAATTATATAATGCAAAAAAAAAAAAAAACCCGTCATCTGGACAAGTAAGTGATGCTGCCTTTGGTATCACTGCCCTAGAAACATGAACTCGGGCTTGTCTAGCTTTAGAGGATAGCCCAGAAGGTAAAGTTGACTGTGTTTTTTACGGAACTGGGGGACTCTGCCTTCTGGTTAATCATGTTCTCAGTGCTGCTGCTAACCATTGTTAACATGCTTGTGACTTCCTTTGAAGCTTCTAACCCCTGAAGTCCGTACTCCAAAAACACAGCTGCCAGATATTATGAACCAGATTGACCGTATGCCCAAGCAAGTGTGGGAGAAGCCATGGCTAATACTGGATAATATAGATGAGCAGCTGTGTTAGTTTTGACCTCTGTCTACTTTTTCAACCAACTCCCTCTATCACACACACATCATACATAGAGCGTTATCTGTTTCAAAACTCACAACCTGTGGAGGAGAAAACATTTTGACATTGGGTGTCCGACTTTCCCTCTTTGTGTCCTCGTGTCTCTGATGCCTGGAACTCTCAAGCCAGCTCTTCCACACCAGGATCTGTATATCCCAGGCTGTGCCCCAAATTGTAACCCTTCTATTTTATTTTATTCTACAGCAAAATACCCTGTCCTCTCCGTGGCCCAAAGTTGCCTACCAGTAGACAACAGGAGCCACTCTGATACTATCACCAATGTCAACAGTAGTGGCTAAGGAGAACTTTCTATGTTCTGCCATGCATGGAACATAGTTACATCTTGTTATAAGATCTTCACTACCTTCATAAAAAAAAGTGACCATAATGGTGGCCATTCCCAGGCCTTTTGGCTGCTGTTTCAAGCCATCTCCAAAACTGCTTAGGTGTAACATTTGCCCTACTAGAGTATATTGTTATAAATTCCAAAGTACCTGGAAACACAATTTTGGAGGGAAAGAAAGAAATAGGACATACGATCCATCGGTTGGTACCATCTCTCAGCTACAAAGTGTTCACATCTCTAATTATGCTTGTGCCTCACAACATAGAAAGATGGCAGGCTTTTTGAGACATCTCTGGTATAAAATGGAAAGAAAAAATACACAAAATACCTGAGACACAGGCTGCCACAACCCATTTTCACACCAGTGGTAGAAAATGCTTTATCAATCATGACATTCTGTACCACTGAACCTAGGCAGGGCCTCAGAACTCTAACTGCACCACAGACAGCCAGGATCGACAGAACGAAGTTGGCCCTTGGGATGAAACCTATACCATTTCTAGTACAGATGGTCTCTGACAACTCTTCCAGCTGTTCCCTGATAACTGCTTTTCAATTTTTGGTTGAAACTAATGAACATAAGTTTACAACCGAAGAACGCAAAGACCGGAAAAAAGAAGAGAACCTCTTCAGGGAGGTAGAGAAAATGAAGGAGAGGGCCCAGGAGTACTTACTCTTTGCATATAACAATCAGGCAATTTCCTGAGTTCTGTATTGTGCTTAACACAGGCACCTATAGTCACTCATTTGAGTTAAGACACAGAAGACCCTAGGAAAAGGGAAATATGTTTTGGAGATTGTGGATATGGAGGGATAGTTGGTATTGCCCATCAGATTAGCCCTATGAGACAAAGAAGAGAGGAGAAAAGTGAAGGAATGGTCTGGTATGTGGAGTAAGTGGGAAGGGAAGGCCTAGAGAAAAGTTCTCTCAATGGGCAGCCAAGGACAGTATTTGGTCATGCAACCTTTTTGAGAGGGTGGGGCAAAGGAGGCAGGGATGGACAAGGAGGTGTCCTCAATCAAAGACAAGCCTCTTTATTCACCTAACCATCTTATCTCCTCGTGCTGCTGCTGAATGACTGGGAAGAGGTCCTTTAGTGCATATATTCCCTCATTGGATAGGAAATAGGGAGCCTCAGAATGCGATTTACAAGGGTTGCATTGGCTGACATTGTATTTTATTGGCCCTAAGCCACAAGACCTTTTAGTTTACAACTTCACTAAATGCCAGCCCTTACCCCAAGGAGGCTTGTGTCCATGTGAACTAGGGCAGAATGGGAAAGTAGCTGTGCTTGCACACTTTTCACAGAGAGAGCCAAACATGGGTGTCAGAGTCCATTTACATTTCAAGAACATGTCACCAAAGGAAGTAAACGTAATCACCGTAATTTAGAGAGGGCCTAATTAACACATTTGTTAGATAACTATGGCAACTTTACAATTACATCCTAATTAATGAATAATATCCTGTGTATTCATAGGGAGAATGTGACTGAAATTAAGTTGCTAATGAAAAAACAGGGCTCCAATTGCACCTGATACTTGCCAATAAACTAACAGCCTGCCCCATACACCAGGGTAAAGCTACTGTGGTTTTTTCAGCTCATATCTTCTTATTAAATGTCTTCCTCTTAGCCTAGAGAATAATATCTATTTTCATACTTACCCCATGCCAAAGCAACAATATTATGTGTGTTATTAACAATACTTACTATGGCAGTTTAAACAGCCATAACTACATTAAAATATAAGGAAGTCAGAAACTTTATACCCATAAAGGCCACAATTGGGTTTTCCTTAAAAACTAATATTGTCTGGTATCTGGACGTACTTATTATTTGAGGATAGACTATTTTTATTATGATTGTCTACTGGGAAATGACCCATTTTTTTCAGCTAAAGTACAGAATGGAACTGGAATAAATGTATCAAGAGAATGCAATATATCTGGCTCAATTCATTTGAGGAGTACCATATTTAAATAGAAAGATCAAATGATTGCCTATTTGGGGAAGGAAGGAGAATCTAAAAGAAGGGTTAATGTTTTATAGAACCCGTAATAGTAACATGTTAAAAGCTTTTGTCTCTGAGGTGTCCAAATAAGTTTCAGAGCCTCTAAAATGTTTTACGGCATCTTAATGAGCACAATACCATGTCTATGTATTAGGTAGTGGAGAGGGAAAAGCAGAGAACCGTACTTTAATTCCCATTTTCTAGAAGAGGAAGCTGATGAACAAAAAAAGCAAAGGGATTATTGTAGAAGCACAGGAAAGCAGCACAACAGGCCAAGATTTAATACTATATAATGTGTAAAGTCCCAGCACACCCACCATATTTCCCTATTCTCCTCCTTCGAAGATAGTTGTCGTGGAAATGTGATGTGATGGGGACTTGCCAAGAGGGGAGGACTCCCCAGGTAATCACAGATAATGGTGGAAGGAAACAAATGTGAAAAGGGAATTAACAAATTCAACCTATTTTTATCTGAGACTTTCATGAGGGCAGGGCACACCTGTGCATGTAGGCATCCACGCATGGGCACCTGTGCCTGATTAGGTTGACCAATGGAGTCTGAGTGGCATTGTTCCCAAGCTGAAACACATAAGTGGTTTGAATTTCAAGGACAGCTTGCCAGGAGCCTGCAGGGTTCTTTAATGAGCTGCCCAGCCAGGGCCCATTCCATAGATTCAGCTGTCAGGGAGTGGCAGCTGTCTATTTCCATGTATTACGACTAGTCTGAAGTACTTCTTTGTTAGAAGTTGCAAACCGAGGGGCTCCTGGGTGGCTCAGTCTGTTAAGTCTGACTTTGGCTTAGGTCATGATCTCACAGTGCATGGGATCGAGCCCCACATTAGGCTCCACGCTGATGGTGTGGAGCCTGCCTGGGATTCTCTCTCCCTCTCTCTCTCTGCCCCTCCCATTCTCCCTCTCTCTCTCTCTCTCTCTCTCTCTCTCTCTCAAATAAATAAACCATTTAAAAAGTTGCAGACTGAAACAGGTAACTAGCCTGACAGATCCAGCCTAGGAATGAAAAGGGTTATGGACATGATTTTGCAACTAGAGTGAGCCCGGCTCCTGGTCGACATATATTGGCTTATCTTTTTTTTTAAATTTTTTTTTTCAACGTTTATTTATTTTTGGGACAGAGAGAGACAGAGCATGAACGGGGAGGGGCAGAGAGAGAGGGAGACACAGAATCGGAAACAGGCTCCAGGCTCTGAGCCATCAGCCCAGAGCCCGACGCGGGGCTCGAACTCACGGACCGCGAGATCGTGACCTGGCTGAAGTCGGACACTTAACCGACTGCGCCACCCAGGCGCCCCTATATATTGGCTTATCTTATGACCTCCTATAGAAGGAGAGCTGAAGCCTCACAGTTTATCTTCCCTCTTTTCAACTACCGTAAACTATTTTAAGGATGAGATTGGGTCATTTGTTTTCATGTTTTCATGCCTCTGCTCCTGCTCTTCCCCTTTTCTCCTTTTTCCACCTGATAAATTTCTTATTTACCCTCTAAGATATGGCTAACATGAAACTTCTCTTTGAAGACTTACATGACTGTCCCATGCAATTAGTCACCCCTTTTCCTAAACCATGTTGTGTATTCCATGTTGTGTATTAACTTGACTGACTATAAGACAGTTATCTGTTCATATGTGGCTTTCTCACTTATTAGGTAGTGAATTCCTGAAGGGCAAAGGTCATGCCTCGTTTACCTCTGCATCCCATTTGTCATAGTTCTGTTCACTTAGTGACTTCTTGTATCTATACACTGGGCATTTTCCTGGAGATTCAGCCAAGTCCCTGCCATCAAGTTTATATCCTAGCAGAGAAGGACAGATGATAAGTATGTAAAACAAACTGAAATTCAGAGGGTAATAAGTGTTAGAAAATAAACAAAACATGTTTGAAACTGTGGAAGTAGATGTGTTTCTAGGAAACCACATAGTATGTGAAGACTGCTAGGCCCAGGATAGAATCCTTGCCGATGCCAACCTGTCAAGGCCAGTCAACAAATGAGGAGTGATGATGGTCGGAGAAGCAAGGGAGGAACAGATAAGAGTGAGTAGTCCTTCCCTTTTTTCCTCTTTCCTCTTCCTCAAATCACTGCACTGACTCTTGCTCCTCTAAGGTTGGAGGTGTAGAGGAAAGCACACACAAAGGACCAGAAAGGACTTACTTGACCAGTACTGATGTCATCTGATATTAATGCCCTCCGCGTATGGCCAATATCCCAAATGCTAATTCTTTCTTTTCTTGGGTACATATTTATTTATTTATTTATTTATTTATTTATTTATTTATTTATTTATTTTTAGAGAGTGAGAGCTAGCAGGGGAGGGACACAGAGAGGGGGAGAGAGAATCCGAAGCGGGCTCTGAGCTGTCAGCACAGAGCTCGACACAGGGCTTGAATTCACAAACCACGACATCATGACCTGAGTGGAAATCAAGAGTCGGATGCTTAACTGACTAAGCCACCCAGGCACCCCATTTTCTTGGGTATATTTGATATTCTCCAGCTGGGGAGATCAAGTTACAGTTTCCTGCAGGATACATCCAGCATCCTGTCTGAGGTCATCTGGCAGGAAGCCTTGTTTAGTAGTCTCCTTTATAGTATGGTTCACAGCTGGTCACTTTTTGTGGGGTTCACATATGTCCCGTGAGAAAATGCAACTTTTCCCTGCCATTGGTGAAAATATAAATTGCCCTCAATGCAGTACTGTCACCAGCTAGACCCGAAGAGCTCACTTTTACTGCTCACCTGTTTGTACTCACCCAAACTTTGTCCCTCATTTTTCCTTAAGGCCTTCTTTCCAGCTTATCTCTTAACTCAGGCAAAAGACCTGGCCTGCCTATCATGCAGCGATGGAAACCAAAACTACCTCTCAAGCAATAACAACTGCCTGGACAAAGAGCTCTGGCAGCCCAGATGACCCAGACCAGTTTGAGCTTAGCCCCCCAACTCATGCCTGTGCAAATGGACCATGGAATCTCCTATGGAGTGACTGATAGTCACCTCAACCTCACTGTGACTCTAAAATCACCTAAGGAGGAATGCGAGCTTCATTTACATAACATATAATGTACGTATAGGCATGTTTTCTTAGGGTGCTAGTGTGCCCATCTCTACACATGATGACAGGACTCCCCTTTCTAAATATTCACCCTAACCCTAAATAAAAGGAACCCATTCACCTTTGCCTGGGGAGTCATGGCTTTGGAAATTATTTTCTGAGATCTCCTTATCTGCTGCAAATAAAGTTTCCTTTGTGTAACAACTCTACCTGGTATAGTTTCTATTTGTGACTCACCAAGGAGTAACTCATGTTAGTTGGGTTCCAGGACTTTCTCTTTGTGTTCTACCAACACTAAGCCTCTCTAGACACACAATATTTTGACTTTAGATATTTTTTAGGCACCTGACCGGTAACAGTCCTTACGATGCTCAAATTCAAGGTGATATGTGTTAAGGGGAGATCACTGCTTTCTCCTCCATAATGTAAAAATTCTTGGGTTCTTACCTTTGGCTGAAAGCTTATGTTTAAATATAAAATTTATTTGGAAAGAGTAATAGATCACATTGTCAGCCATTAACACCCTAGTGAGAGTAAGAAAAATAGATGATTCTTGATCACCTATAAAGGTCTTAAATAAATGAGCCACAAATTAAGTACCTATTTGTTAGGGGAAAGTATAGAAAAAGGACATGGTCCCGAGTGTGGGAAGAAGGGCCTTGTGGAAGAGGACAGTACTGAAAGGATAGAGAGGATCAGAAACACAGAAAGAATTCTAATTCTCTGCATTTCCAGTTTTGCCTGATATAATTTCCTAACAGACATTTCTCTCTTTCTCTTTTAAATATATAATTTCCTTTTTGAATACATATTACAAAGAGTGCTGCTAGAAATATACTTTTCCATAGTTAAGTGTGTTCACATATGAGAATATCTGCAGGATAAATATTTAGAAATTGAATTGGTGAGTCAAAAATACACGTGTGGTGGTTAATTTTATATGTCAACTTGGCTGGGCAAAGGGATGCCCAGATATGTGGTTAACATTACTTCTGGGTGGGTCTGTGAGGGTGTTTACAGAATAGATTAGCATTTGAATTGGCAAACTAAAAAAAGTTGATCACCCTCCCCAGTGTGGGGTGGGCATCATCGAATCCATTGAGGGCCTGAACAGAACAAAAGATGGAGGGCTGAATTCTCGATCTCTGCAAGACTACTCTGCTCTTGGACTGGGATTTATACCATCAGCTTTCCTTGTTTCCTGGGTCTCCAGCTTACAGATGACAGATCATGGGAGTTCTCAACCTCCATAATAGCATGAACCAGTTTATCAGAATAAATCCCATTATATATATATATATATATATACACATAATTATGCAATATAATCTCCTATTGGTTCTATTTCTCTAGAGAACCTTGACTAATGTATATTTGTAAGTTTTGTGGTTATATCCTACTTGCTCTTTTTAGACTTTGCACCAATTTATACTCCCACCAACAGTGTATAAGGGTGTTTTGCCAAACCCTCACTAGTATAATATATCTTGACACTTTTTAATTTCTGCCAGTCTTTGAAGTAAAACATATTATCTCATTGTAGTTTTAATTTACATATATTTTCAATTAAGAATGAGATTGAAAGACTTTCACATATTTAATAGCTATTTGTATTTTCATTTCTGTGCAATGCTTAGTCATATATTTTTTACCATTTTCTGTTGGGTTATCATTTATTTCCTTATTGATTTTGAGGATTTCTTTATTTAATAAGGGAATTAGTACTTTAATCGTGATATGAGTTGTAAATGTTTCCCTAGTTTATTATTGTCATTTGACTTTAATGTGTAGTTTTTAGATTTATTTAGTGGTAACTATCAGTTATTAAAATTTTGGCTTTTAAATTATGTCTTCTGGGTCTTGTAGCAACCTCAGAAAGGTCTTAACTACTTTATCTTTAGAAAGAGTCCCCCCGTGTTTTTCCCTCGTAATTGTATTATTTAATTTCATAAATTTAAATATGTGATCCACCTGGAATTTATCATGTGGTGGTATATGAAGTAGGGATCCAAATTTCACTTATTTCTAGATAGCTACCAGTTGCTTCAACGCCAATTGTTGAATCTTTTCTCCGCTTGTTTGGAACAATTTTTAACAGATCTGTCCAACAGTCTTTCCATGTATATAGTAACAAGCATTTACTTAGCTGAGTCACTGCTACCACAGCCTCTTCTTCATCCTTAGCAGAATGTCACTGGTACATAAAGTACTGCCTAAGGACTAGGAAGACCTCTGTAATAGCAAAGAACAACAGAGAAAGATGGGATCTTAGAGTTCATCTAGTCTAACTCCATTTACAGATAAGGAAACTGAGTTACAAATAAGAGAACTTAATTTTCCTTAGGTTAAAAAGAGATGTTACTCATCTAATATTGGTGTTTGTCATTTGTCATCACCTATATTAAGATGATTCATTTTACATGAAGGTTCTAATCTCTAGAGAAACCCCAAACTAAAAACAAATTAGGCATAGAAGGGACAATTTGAATTTGAAATGGAATGGGTCTCCATATATACATGAAATCAACAATTCAAAGTGATCAGGGCAAAATGATGTTCTCATTGAACAGAGAAAATCTTTGAGTGAGCTTACAAAAACCAAATGCATTTAGAGTATACTTGGTGTCTGTGTACATATGGACATTCTTGGCAATTGTTTACTGATTCCATACTCCAGATTTGATGGTAGATCCAGTAATCTAGGCTTGAGAGGAAAAAAAAAACTTTCAAAAAATTAGTTTGACTGTCTCTGTGTGATTTGAAAAAAAAAAAAGGAAGGCAAAACAATACCAAACACAAATAAAATAAATAGTAGTGACATTCAACTAAAGCAAAAATATGTATTTATTCAACAAATAGTTAAATACCTACTATGTGTCCAACAATAGACTCTGGGCATATAGCAGCTAGCCAGAAAGACAGTGCTCCTACTATGTGGCATGTAGAAAAAAAATAGGTTATAGGTTAATGGATCAAAAAGGAAAGAGGAAGGTTCTACTTTAGATTGAATGAAAGAGTAAAGATCTACTTGAGACTGAGTGGCCAGAGTAAGTTTATACGGGAGGGTAACATTTAAGCTGAGACTGGAATGGCCACAAAGAACCATCTCTGTGTCAGTATGGGGCAGACGATTACAGGCAGAGGGAAACACAAGTGCAGAGGCTATGTGGTTGTAATATGCATGGCCATTTGAAAAAAATACAAAGAAGGCCATGGTAGTTGCAGTGTAGTGAATGAGGGGAGAGTGTTACAAAATGAGGTTGAAGTAGGCAGTAATTCGATCTGTAGGGTCTTAAGTGATAGGAAGCTTGACTTTATTCTATGTACAGTGATAATTGGAAGTCATTGGTATGTTTTGAGTAGCAGAGTGCTATGTGAATTATGCTTTTAAAATATTACTATTTTACTCTAAAGAAATTAGAATAGAGGGAATAAAAAATAGAAGCAGAGAGAACATTTATGGTTCAGTTGCAGTACTCCAAGTGAGAAATGATGGTGGCTTGGATTGGATGGCAGACATCAAGATGAATGGTCAGACTCAATCCAACTTCTGGAGTAAGTAAGCAGGACTTGGTGAATTCAATAGTGAGATGTGTGAGGGGAGAGTAAAATCAGTAATAAAATCTAGGTTTTGCTTGAGCTAACGATACCATTTACTTATATGAAGAAGAATGGTGGAGGGTGCTTTTTTTGGAAAGGGGAAAAATCAAGTGTTCGGTTTTGGAAATGTTAAATTTTAAGTGCCTATTAGAAAAGTATATTAAATTTGAACACCAATTACTGTGCATATCCCCCTCACCCTGGAGGTACTTTGAAGCACTTTTGGACTGCTATGTAGGCATTACTTTTAGTATCATTCTTTTTAATATGTATATATTTTTTATTAAGTAAACTCTGCATCCAACATGGGGCTTGAACTCATGACTCTGGAATCAAGCGTCACATGCTCTACTGACCGAGCTAGCCAGGTGCCCCAGTAATTAGCATTCTTGCATACTCAGAATCTTGGGTTTTCAAATGAAATGAAATTCAGTACCTGGAAATTTAACATGCTTTCTGCTACCATGACTACGGTTTTATAAAGTCAAATTCAGATCTTTAAAGGGATGTGGATTTGTCAAATGGAAAAGAGATTTATCAGTGTAAATACAATAATAACTATTGTATTTATGTAAAGTTAACCTTTGTTGCTGGGATTGTTTTTGCTTGGTTAACTCTTCAGTGTTTTACTTTTTTTAAAGTTTTTATTTTAATTCCAGTTAGTTAACATACAGTGTTATATTAGTTTCAGATGTAACAATATAGGAATTTAACATTTCAATACATCACCCTATGGTCATTGCAAGTGCACTCCTAAATCCCCATCACCCATTTCATCCATCCCTCCACCCATGTCCCCTCTGGTAAGTATCAGTTTGCTCTCTATAGTTATGACTCTGTTTCTTGATTTGCTTCTCTCTCTCTCTTTTTCCTCCTTTGCTCATTTGTTTTGTTTCTTAAATTAAACATGAGTGAAATCATATGGTGTTTGTCTTTCTCTGACTGACTTATTCTGCTTAGCATAGTACTTTCTAGCTCCATCCATGTTGTTGCAAATGGCAAGAGGTAATTATTTTTGTGGCTAAATAATATTCCATTCTGTATATATGCCACTTCTTCTTTATCCATTATCAGTCAGTGGACACTTGGGCTGTTTCCACACTTTGGCTATTATAGATAATGCTGTTATAAATATTGGGGTGCATGTATCCCTTTGAATTAGTATTTTTGTATTTTTGGGGTAAATACCTAGTGGTGTGATTGCTGGATCATAGGGTAGTTCTATTTTTAACTTTTTGAGGAATCTCTTTTGAGATTTTCATTTCCACTTTGAGGAATACTCTTTTCCAGGGTGGCTGTACCAGTTTGCATTCCCACCAGCAGTGCAAGAGGGTTTTTGTTGTTTCTTGTGTTGTTGATTTTAGCCATTCTGACAGGTGTGAGGTGATTTCTCATTGTAGTTTTGATTTATATTTCCTTGATGATGAGTGATGTTGAGTATCTTTTTATGTGTCTGTTGGCCATCTGTATGTCTTCTTTGGAACAATGTATGTTCATTGTCTTCTGCCCATTTTTATTTGGGTTATTCATTTTTTTCAGTGTTGAGTTGGATAAGTTCTTTATAGATTTTGGATACTAACCCTTTATCAGATATATCATTTGCAAATATCTTCTCCCATCCCGTAAGATGTCTTTTAGTTTTGTTGATTGTTTCCTTTGTTGTGCAGAAGCTTTTAATTTTGATGTAGTCCCAATAGTTTGTTTTTTCTTTGCTTCCTTTGCCTCAGCTCTTCAGTGTTTGGAAGTCTCTACTCACAAACTATTGACTAACCAAACAACATGTCCCTTTCCTTATCAAAAACCATCAATATACATTTTCAACTAAATACTCCTGAGTTGGTATTGCTTTAGCAAAAAGACTAATAATTTTTATAAATACCCAATGTGTCCACAAAGTAGGCCCAGTAGTCTTCTGTTATATATAGATAACATTGGCAATAGGCAATCTCTGAGGCCATACCTTTTATAATAATAAATACTTTTACTATCTTTGCTTACTGATCATTTGGTCTGAAACCCACAGCTTTTTTTTTTCTCTTTATGATCTCTGTGGAACCATTCCTAAAACCTTACATGTTCCCCAAGTACTATTTTCTGTAAGTCTTTTAAGAAGAATGCTGAAAGCCTTGGAGTATCAAATTATCAAAAATGCAAATTTCTTAGTTAAAATGGGATATAGGGTGGAGAAAAAAGTAGGTCTTAGCCTCTGTGAGTGACTAAAGAAGAATAGGAAATAAATGAGGTAATACTGTAGATGAGTTTTAAGCATGCTCTTCCATTGGATGTTACATTGTAGGTTTTTATTTCTTTTTTTTGTCTTTCATTAGTTTGAAGCCACATTAGAAGATGTTTAAAATCTATGCTGCATACTGCATACTGATAATCTTGTGAATAGACTGACAGTGCATCTTGAGTCAACATTCAGAGCTAAATCTCCTTCTTAGATTGTGTAGCTTTCTCAAAATCTCTTATGATTCTCCATAGAAGATCCAGAGAAGCCCATGGAAACACCCATACCCAACAAGGTTGGGGGTACCTCACTTGGTAAGCTTTGGGAAGTATTGTAGGCACACCCACCCTTTCAGTGAGAAATCTTTCAGGCTCATGTATTCCCCCAGACTACAGGCAAGGGGAAACTCTCAGAGAGCTATATCAAGAAAGGTACAAGAATGGAACTATTAACAAGCAGTTGACACGTGTCTGTAAATAAAAGTTGATCATTTTACATTTGGTCTTGGCTTGTGAAGGATGTAATTTGGGATTAAAAATAAACATACTGGAACATACATCCTGATCAGAAACATTCATATGCACAGCTGGAAACAGACACTGCAATTTGAAAGTGTAATTAAGATTTACCATCTCTATTTATAGAGTCCAAGCATAGCAAATTCATTGTCTTTAAATGTGAAGGTTCAGAAAGTGTTAGGGGTAGAAGAAATATTAGCTATGAGTAAAATGGCATACAGCATATCAAACAGTCATTTCTGAATTTAGGGTTAAAGAAAACAACATAGGGGAACTGAAGTGCAAATGAAAATCACACACACAAAGGGAAAAAATGATATTCCCATGAAAGCCAAGAAAATATTCCTTAATCCTTTAAGACAACTATTGTTTCCTCGAGTTAAGTAAACATGTCTGCTGAGATACAGAGCATTAATGGGTAGGTATTTAAGACAAAACAGCTGTGGAAATAGAGCAGACAATGTTTTCCTGCAAGTGAATGATTTGCAATGGTAATGAAGCCCCTCTTCCCTGACAAACCAAGTTACTTAGTAGTCATTAAATGAAGGGTTCTTCCAAATACACACAGACAGGCCAATCGGAGTTGTTGATAGGAAAAGCCTTGCAAATGAACACTTTGCCCCTCTCGAGGAGAGTTAAAAGAATTTTAATTTTTCATATTCTTAAGCCCTTTATTGCAATATTAATAATAATCAGTTAAAGTAAACTTAAATGATTCACCAAATCAATTTACATTTCAAAATGCAGAAATTGTATGACTGAGCTACGTGGATCAGATAGTGTCGGGATTAGTACTTTGGAACATCCCTGGAGAGGATGGTGCTGTGATTTCTTGTGTTTTGTGCGTGGTTTATAAATTTTTTTACATTCTGTCAGTAGGCTAGCCTTGTAGTCGGGTTCTGTAGTCAGTTCATAAAAACTAGAGGAAAAAATCAATTACAGAGGTATTTCAGAAGGGACAGATTAGAGGCTTTCTTGGTTGTTTCTTCTTCGACAAATGGATTTACAAAGGGGCTTTTAGTGCCATCACTAGTCCTTTTCCAGGGTGGGCTCCTGAGCTTTGATTTTTTTTTTTTTATAAAGAAGGTAGTTATTTCTGTTCAGGTTCATGGGAAATGTCAAACAATGTGTATCTCCTTCCTACACTTTTGATGGGACAGGATTTCAGCTCCAAGACGGTTCCCTCTCTTATTAACAAGCTTAGTTTGCCGAGTACTGTATACAGAGGCTTTATTTGAAAGTGTCTTTTTCTACACCCACATAAGCACTGTTTCAAGAGTTGTATGAAATAAGAAGCTACTGACATAGTCATTTACAGTTAAATACATTCTTAGAGCCCTTCATAATTTGAGTACTTTCAGATAATTTTATATTTAATCAATGTTCAATGTTTGCCTCGCAAATGCAGTGGCATTATGGGAAATGGAACTCGGCAGAGTTCTATCAGTTGCATTTACTCCTGATGCATAAAGATCATCATGTGAAGAGTCAGTGAGCGCAAAGGGCATTAGATGCCGGCAGAGGCTGCACAGGACGTGACTTTAGGATGCACCCAACCTGAAAGCCTGCAGTAGATAGAATTGTCTCCAAGAAGATTCCACTCAATAATCCCCAGGACTGTGTATATACCTGACAGGCTATCCTATATGGCAAAATGAACTTTGCCATGGTTAGGTTATTAATCAGTCGATTTTAAAATAGGGAGATTATCCTAGATTATCTGGAGTAGATGAGATGGAACAATGTGATCACATGAGCCTTTAAAAGCAGACGAATGCATAAAGGGAAGTCAGAAATATCTGAAGCATAAGAAGTTTTCCAGACACCACACCATTGCTGGTTTTGAAGATGAAAGGAGCCATGAGCCAAGGAATATGGACAGACTCTAGAAGCTGAGAACAATCTCCAGCTGAGAACTTACAAAGAAACAGGAGGTCAGCCTGACAGCTGCATGGAACTGAATTCTGCCAACAATCTGAAGGATCACGGAAGCAGAGTCTCCTCCAGAGCTTACAGAGAAGCCATTGGCTGACACCTTGACTTTAGTCTTGTGAGACCCTAAGCACAATACCCAGCAAGCCCATCTGGCCTCTTGTCCTAGAACACCATCAGATAATAAATGATTGTCATTTTAAGCCACTATTTGTGGTACTTTGTTACAGTAGTAATAGAAAAGTAATTCAAAGCCATAAATAGATGCTAGTAACATACAGACTGCTTATCAACAGCCATAGGATCTACCCCTGTGTCTGACTTCTTTTGTCTGATATCTGTCACACCTTCTCCATGAGTCCCAAATCATGGCATTCTTACTTGCTTTGATACTTGGTGATAATTTATATGGAAAGCTGTTATTTTACTATTCCTTGCCATGTACTCTAACTACTTACCAGGTCTGCTCCCAGACCATTTCTGCTCACTAGTCTGGGCCATAGCAAATAAAATCATTTTCCCACACAATTTAGACTGACATCTAGAACTTAATAAAGAGAGCCTAGTCTATTTGTTTTCTTTTGGGTTTCCTCTTTTCATTCGGAAATATTTGTAGGTTTATAGAAAACTTGCAAAGATAGTATCATTCAAAGATTTTTTGAAATGGATTTTGAAAGCCAATTAGGAGTTTGAGGATGGCAGGCAGATCTGTTATGCTCATATCACATAATCTGTGGACCAGGGGTATCAATAAGCTTTAAGGTGGCTTAGACATGGCTGGATGGAAGAGCATTGTTTCACTTCACTAAGTCAGGATATGTGGCAAGAGCAGTGGCAAACTCACTTGCACTCTGCCATCTAGTGAGAAAGAGCATGAAAGAATGGATCATGGGAAGGGAAATAAAATATTCCTAAATTGCTTAAAATGCCAATGAAAAGGAAAAACATCTAAAGGATATAAATACACAGACTCAATTCTCTTTAAGTGTGTGGCAAATCTCTTTATGGAAGGGATAGAAACTGTTTGCTCATGTTTCTTTAATAGTTTTCGAGCTGCCATTTCATAATATATGAGTTTCCATCATCTTAGCACACTGACAAATTGCACTAAATTCCATCTGGTTAGATATGGAGATGCTAATGTCCAACAAAGGAAAACAGAGGCCACACTTAGGTACTTCTACACTAACAATGAACATTGGACACCCCCCCCCCCGTTTTTTTTTTTTTCAAAAACACTCCTGCTGCCTCTGGAGCCTTCTTTGTAGGCAAAGCCAAAAAGGCATTGGTCGCAGTCCCTCAATGGGAACATTTCTTCTCCTCTTCACGATTCAGAGTAGGGATGTAAAGTTGGCAGATAGATGGTTTTGGCTCTGGCCTGAGGAAAAGAAAGCAAAAAAGTTGGGAGCGTGGATGTAGAAAGGTGATGGAGGGAGTGCAGTGGTAACAAGGGAAGAGATTAGCTGTGTCCTTAAAGGGAGTTGGCTGCCTAATCAGCCAGAAAGACCTGTTTGACTTTTTAATCTGGTGGTTTTCACTGAAAAGCTATCCTGGCTCAAAGATGAACTTGACTAATGCCCAAGAACAGGGGACAACTATAGCAAATTTAGGGTCAATTAGGGTCTTGTTTATAGTACTTTTGTGTGGGATAGCCATCTCTATAAACTTTACTCATACTATATACCCTCTTATTAAGGCTTATTATACTGTGAAAATACTGACTAAAGTTAGATGTTCCTCAGGAAATGGAAGTATGCAATTCGCTTATGGTGGTAAAACCTACTCTTTTTAAACAGATGGTCATGACTGGCTGTAATAAAGGAAAAGGGGCATAAATTCAAGCAAACACATCATTCCACTAAGTGATAGAAATGTCAACAGGACTCCAATGAATCCATCTCTTAATAGGTTTGTCTTCCTTATTGATTTTTCTCAAGTCCTACCTCGATCTAGGATAGCTCTGTATGTGGATACACCAGATTGCAAACTCTCAGTCTAACCCATTACTTTCCTGAAGATTTGAAAGCAGTTCCTTCACCTAGTCTCTTTAACCCCCTACTTGTTAACTCAGTTTCACCAAGTCAGATCCATGGGTGAGGGAGGAAGGAGAAATTTGCAGATCTAAGAGTATAGAGCACGCTTTTCTTTCTTTGTTTGAATTATACCTTAAATAGAAGTGCATTGAGAGATATTGGGGGGAAGCCTGTAAGGGTGGTTTAAGAAAAAAGATTTGTCCGTGTGACAAGAGCCACAATTGCTTAAAAGTTGACTGTCTTGTTTACTTCTCTCCTGGAAGTGCTTTATTTACAATAGCATATCACTGGTGTGAATTTTCAGAGATTCTCAGACAGGCTACCTAAATACCTAACGTGTGTGAGGTACCTCTTAAGTACCTCAGTGAGTCCACCGTCCAGTTTTTAGGGCTCTAGAATTTTCAGAAATATTTCAGTTTCTTGGATGCTGCATTCCTGAGTCACGTCCTTGCTCTGGCACCTTCTCCACTGTAAACCTATTTAGTATGGGTAACTTTGCAATTTTCTGTCTGGCTATAACCATGATGTCACAAATCAGCCTACACGTCTAGAATGTAAGAAGGGAGAAGCGGACCTTAACTCTAATGGACAGAAAAAGAAATGTAAATTAAATACCTTCCTCAGTGGTAAGGGAGCTGATGGCAAAGCAGATGAAACAGTGACAGAACAAAACAAAAACCAAGGCAGATTGTCCATATGCTGCATTTAAATAGTACCCTCTGCCCCTGTATGATGCTGTTTTTTTCCTAATGTCTACTTGATAGAGATGTGCAGTTATCACCAGCAGTGTAGGCGTTGGGAGAGAATCAGGTCAATGGCAGAGCAGGGGAGGGACAGAACATGCTATGTAATAAAAAAGTGAAAAGAAGTTTTATATGGTTCAAAAAGAAAAAGAAATCAAGTCAACAAGCAAAGCAAAGAAACTCAGAACATTGCACATAGTGCTATGGATATTAAAATAATGAGATTTAGAATAAGCTTTCATAGGTTGGGAAATAAATATAAACCTAGGGCAAAAAGCACAAGCAAATTCAATGTACCTTGAGGCAACTAGACAAAGTGCCAGAGACTAGAGCCTTTGACAGGACTGGTCTGAGGCCAAGCCATGTTTGAGCTGTTTTCTTTTGTTCTCTTTCCTTCTTGAACTTTCTTGTCCTCTGTCTCATCCTCAGGGGCCCTCTCTCTTACTGATGATAGCTAGCTAATCTGGTAAACAAATTCATAACGAAGGATTAAAGATGTAGTGAAAAGAACAGAGGCTTTGGTGTCAGACAGACCTGGGCTCAGATCCCAATTCTGCCTGTTTCTTAATCTATTTCTTAGATGTGTGGTCTTCGGTGGCTTTCTTAAAATATTTTAGTTGATGTGTTTTTAAAATGGGAATAATCGTGTCCACCACAACCCATTGCTGTGAAGATGAAAGTAATGTCTATGAGGCACCTAGAAGAATACCCTGGATATAGTAGATACTTAATAAATGGAGCAGCTCTTTCACACTCAATATATTCTTCTTCTCAAGAATATATTTAGAATTTCATATGAATCTTCATTATATCAAAAGAATATTAAGAATATTATACTAGGGACGCCTGGGTGGCTCAGTCAGTTAAACATCCACCTCTTGATTTCGGCTCAGGTCACGATCTCAGGGTTGTGAGATGGAGCCATTAGTAGGGCTCTTGTGCAGGGTGTGGAGCCTGCTTGGGTTTTTCTCTCTCTGTCTCTCTCTCTTCCTCTCCCTCTACCCCTCCCCTGCTCACATGCATGTGCTCTCTCTCTCAAAAAAAAATCATACCAAAAGAATATTAGATTTCAAGGTCCAGGAATGAATCTTTTAGGCCATTATCATTGCTAACATTTGCTAAGTTTGTAGAATGTGCTGGTTCTCTTGTTAAGGGCTATAATAAACAATTTCATCTAATCTGCATAACAACCCTATGAACTAGATACCATTACTATTCCATTTTATGAAATAGGAAACTAAGGCACAAAGAGGTTATAGGTAACTTGACCAAGATCATAGAGCTAGAAACTTAACAGCCAGGGCTCTACTAATGTTCTATTTAAATATGGTGACATAAAAGACTTTCTATGCTACCTGTATGAAAAGACTCTGCTGCAAAATCTCACTAAGGTGCTAAGTGTTTACATTTGGCAAATGACTACAGTACTCTTGCTCAAGTGATCCAGCCAACAAATTGAAATGTCAAGGTTAAAGCCCACCATGATAAAAATAGCTACCTTTTGTTGAGTACCTACCATATGCCAGGCACCATGTTATGCACACTATATACATAATCATATTTCCATATCATTTACAAATAGCAATTGTGTAGTGTGATGTTCATCTTATTCCCATTTCACAGAGGAAAACACAGAGGGTTAGAGAATGCAAGTAACTTGCTCAGGTGTACAGGATTAAGAAGTTATAGCACTAGGATGAACCCCTGGCCGTCTTCTACTAGGCTGTGTCAAAGACTGTACATCTTTCCCATATATGACTGTTCAGGGGAGAACAGTTCTGCTCACTCCTCCCCTGAGCACTACTGGCTCAGCTGGGAAGTTCAAATCCAACCTTCAAAGCTACTTTCCATCAGGGCGAACTTGTACCAATCAGTGGGGGTATTCACTTGAAAGTAGCACTTTGGAAGTAATACCTTTAATGTTTTCAAAGGCAGAAAGGAATTTTGTGAGGCTTTCTTCCTTTCTTTCTTTCTTTCTTTCTTTCTTTCTTTCTTTCTTTCTTTCTTTCTTTCTTTTTCTTTCTTTCTTTCTGCCTTTTATTTTGGTATGAGTCATACTGCTGGCTAGTTTCACTGAGAACCAACTATAATCTGACTCCATCCCCAAAGATAATAAAATATCTAGTACAATGATTTACAAGAGCAGATTTGGGTTCTACATTTCTGTTTGATTTTAGAAATTTGTTTATTAAAGTTTTGAATATAATTTTCACTAGCCGTAATAAACATATGTACAAAGTTA
This sequence comes from Herpailurus yagouaroundi, assembly GCF_014898765.1. Taxonomy (NCBI): domain Eukaryota; kingdom Metazoa; phylum Chordata; class Mammalia; order Carnivora; family Felidae; genus Herpailurus; species Herpailurus yagouaroundi. The sequence goes on along the minus strand of NW_024420442.1, from coordinate 5,718,034 downwards.
GAGTTCTTCGTCTCATGAGCCCATACAACTCATACAGATTAAAGAACTACATGGTGCCTGAACCTGTGCTAGGCTTTAAGAATTCAATTATGAGAGGGACGCCTGGGTGGCTCAGTTGGCTGTGCATCTGACTCTTGATTTCGGCTCAGGTCATGATCCCAGGGCTGTGGGACTGAGCCCCACATTGTGCTCCACACTGAGCATGGAGCCTGCTTAAGATTCTTTCTCTCTCTCTCTCTCCCTCCCTCCCCCTCTGCCCCTCTTCCCTGCTTGTGCTGTCTCTCTCTTCTTCTCTCTCTCTCTGAAATAGAAAAAAAGAATTCAATTATGAGAAGGATAAGTTGTGTTCCTACCCTCACAGAGCTTACTGCTTAGCAATAAGACTTACCTGATTGTACTCCTTATTCACTCATTCATTCACTCATCTGACATTTACTGAGCATGTGCTATGTGTCAGACATTGTGTTTAGGCATTGTGTGTGGATAAAAACAAATAGTGACTAATATGGATTAAGTACTTAATGTGTGCCTAGCGCCGTTTTAAGTACATTACATGTGTTAACTCATGTAATCCTCCTAGTAACCATATGAGATAGGTTCCATTATTATCTCACTTTGTAAATGAGAAAATGGAAACTGGCAGGTCAAATAATCTGCCCAGGGCCAAAGTGATGGAGCCAGGCAGTTATTCCAGAGCCTGCACTCTTAGCTACTATGTTAAACTGTTTACAATAGTGAATGAGAAAGTCTCTGACTTAAAGGACTTCATAGTCCAGCAAAATAGACTAAAAATTTAAATCAAGCAGTTGTAATACACTGTGATCTATGATATGGGATTTATAGGATGTCATGAGAGTATGTTACAGGGCTACCTAACATCATCTAGAAAGTCTAGAAGTGAACATCTGAGCTGAGACTTGAAGGATGAGAGTGAGCTATCAAGACAAAGAGACAAATAGGAGGGGAGTGTGGGTGGAGAGAGAGTGGAAACTCACTAAGGAGTGTGTTTCAAGCAGAGGGAACAACATGTACAAACAGAAGTTAATTAATTATAACTGAGATATTTAGTATTGTTGAGGTGTATTGATTGAAGCTAGAGAATTAGTCAGGTTTTAGATCATGCAGGTTTATTTAGGTCATGTTAAGACATTTGGACTTTATCCAAAATTCAACATGAATCCACTGATTAGATCTAAACAAGAGAGTGACAGTAATTTACATATTTTCAAATTTGCAGTTTAAAATGATTGCTCCAGTAATAGTGTGGAGAATTGAATGAAGGGGCAGGAGGGCCAGTTTTCACAAATCAATAGAAAAAAATTATTTTCATAAATCAATAGCTGAATATGTGATGCATACCTGAAAAGTTCCAATTTCCTTCTTGGAAATTTTCTGTGATGATAGTTACCTAAACTTTCTGGTTTCTGTGGCCCTGACTTTTGCTATCATCCCAAAGTACAAGCAACCAGAATAATGGATACATTTTTGGCTAAAGATCTAATTCTAGTCATTGCTTCCGAAGGGAAGAATAACCAGTCATTTCATCTTTGTGGTTATTTCTATTTATGTTTTCAGTGTAGAGAAAATAATTTGCCAATCGAATAAAATAACTTATGTTTGTTTCGGTATGATACAGTTAGGTACTTTTTTGGGGGCATTAGTTTCATTATACAGATGAAGTTCCTGAGGCATAACTGAGTATAAGACAGCTTACTATAAGACAGAGGTATTCAAGTTTTGTTATCTCTTTGATTTATCCCACTGCCTTTAGATAAGATGTGTGTTGATTACTTTTGTTCACAGATGAAAATGCTGAATAAGCCAAAGGCATGGTAGGGAAAGGCAAAATATAGAATTCATATAACTGTGTAAGATAATTGCTTGAATTTCATAGCTCATGCCAAATATTGTACCTTGAATAAATATATAATATAGCTCAACAATGGGATCTGTGATATGTCCCCGAAAGGTGTCTGAAACTTCTAGAATCTAGATGACAATAGGTGAAAAAAGGATAATTGTGTTGCATTAAATCCACGTGACTGAATAGAGGTCTATAGAGACCTTAACCACTGTTTACACTGTTCATGTCTTACCAAGTTATTGAAGGTTCTATGCTGAAAGAGTGTTTTGAACAACATACTGCTGGAAAGACTTTATACCTGAACTCAAACTCTACCAGAGTTTACCATCACTATTACAATACACACAGACATACAGACGTACTTCACACCTCAAATTTGCTGCCTCTTGTGTTAACAGTAAAATGTCTGAGAAAAAGAAGGAAAATGTAAGTGAGGGAATATGGTATATTACTTCTGATCTTAGAATTCAGAGAGCAAAGCCTCACATGAAGCAGAGACAGCTAGTCTAACGCTTCTTACTTACCAACAGTGACTTACAAAACATGGCTTTGACCACTGCTTGTGCCTGGCAAATGGCAATGCTGAAACTGCACGGGGATAAGGTCTCCTTTAAGGACCAATGAACTCACCCTTGCTGTTTTGTGTCTAAACCAGTCTTTGTATCGTTTGTGCCCTCGGCAAGTTATCAGCACCGCACTAGCTATCAGAAGAGTAGTGACAACATGGAGAAGTAGACTGTAATTCCAGAGGATAAGCGATTTCACTGTGAGTCACCTTGTTCCTTGCACAACCCTTCTTTCTCCCCCTTTGCGCCCCACAAACTTAACAACTTAGCACTTCTTTTTTTCTGAGGTATGTGTAGGAAGCAATGAGGTATAATGGAAAGAGCATAGGAGTCCTTCCTCTGCTGTGTGTATGACATTTGGAAGTCACTCAACCTTTCAGAGCCCCCGTGTCCAGGTTCCTTATATGTAAAATGAAGATAATAATTATTGTCCCGCGGAGATATTAAAGCATGAAGATATTTGCAAAAGCACTTTGCAAATGCTAAGTAGCTACGGTCACTCAGATTCTCTGGACTCAGTTTCCCCTTCTGGAAAAATGAATGTGTTGGAAAAGGAGAATTCTAAATGTGCTTACGACTCTCACATGTAATCATCCAAAATATCAAAATTATTTTGTTTTATAAAAATATTTACTCAGATTATTTTATACTCAAAATTGAATACCCAAGAAAGTAATAATATGGTCCAATGCTCTAGGGGAAAGTAGGACACAGAAAAAAGAGTGATCAAACGCCAAAAATACCCACCCCAAAACCTGTAAGAAAAACCTGTAAGGAGATGCAGACAACTGACTGACCGATTTCAGCACAATAGGAACAGAGGTAATGAAACCGAAAATCAAGAAATGAAACAGAAGTCTCCTTCCTTCCAAGAATTTGCTATAAAAACTAATCAGGTGAATCTCAGGAAGGAAGAAAAACCTGCAATGTCAGGCAGATGATAGTTATTTATCAGCCCCTACTGCAGCAACAGAGGCTTAAATAGGCTGGCAGGATATTGAATAGAAGTCAGTAGAGATGGATTCTGCCAGGCCAAGGGGCCCTGAGGACAGACCTTTCAGCCACAGCCTGAGTAGCACAACAGTGCAGCTGTGTGATGGACGGCAATTCCAGTGGCATGGGAAGTAGCTGTTTTAAGCCACCTTGGTGAGTGGCTAGTTTTCCACACAGGTGACAGACAAAGAAGGGGATGGCTTCTTGCCCTGTCATTTGCTACAAGGATTTGTGGATAGTGGGAAAAGGTCTGCTTGATTCTGGTTGAAAGAATTTAAGAGAGCAATGATTGAAAATGCATCCATCTAACTCATATTTATTGTGAACCCACTATGGGCTTGTGCTTGGTGTTGGGAGTACAGCACTGAACAAGAGTCCTGCTCTCGTTCTAGTGTGTGGAACATAACAAAGTAAGTAGGAAGTAAAACATATAGTACGTTAGTTGGTGATAAGTGATATGGAGGAAAATAAAGCAGAGAGGGGATAGAGTGTGGGGGGGACTGTTGGGGGAATTTACAATTTTCAAAGGGTGGTGGGGATTGGTTTAACTGAGGAGGCTGAATTTGAGTAAAGACCTAAAGAAGGTGGGGATATTAACTGTTCTAATATCTTGGGAACAAGAATTGTAGGCAACGGGAATAAGAAATACAATGGGACTTGCAGTAGGAGTGTAACTGAACTGATACATTCAGGGAATAATGAGGAGGTCAGTGTGGTTATGGAAGAGCAAGGAAGGCAGACGATAGTAGGAAAAAAGATCAAAGGTCAGATTAAATAGCCTCATAAGCCATTGAAAGGATGTCGGCTCTTAACATGGGAGAGATGGGAGGGTATTGAAGGTTTCTAAACAAAGAAGTGATATTATGTAATTCATATTTCAAGAGCTCATCCTGTTGTGTGATGAATAGACTGGAGGGAAGTGAGAAAGAAAACTGTGAGAATAGTTAGGAGACTGCTGCAGTAACGCAAATGAGAGATGAGGATTTGGGGACTAAGGTAGTAATGATGGAGGTGGTGAGAAGTGACTGAATTCTGAATATATTTTGAAGGCAGAACCATCAGGAGTTTCAGACAAATGTGATGTGAAGATGTCAAAAAAGAAATGAGTCAACTCCAAGGATTTTGGCCTTATTAATAGAAGGAGGCAGTAGCCAAAAATTGAGCTAGGAAGGAGTGTGAGGAACAAGTTTTAGAGGGATAATCATGGGTTCAGGTTTTGGGCATATTAAGTTTTAAACTTATTTAGAAGTATCAGGTAAACAATTGTTTATAAAGGTCTGATTTTATAGGAGAGGTCCAGGCTAGAGATGTAAATTTGTGAATCATTTGTATACAGTCTGGATGAGATCACCAAAGGAGGTAAGAGGTGCATGGACTAATGCCCGAAGCAATGTAACATTAAGGAGTCAGAAAAATAAAGCACACATTAGTTAAATAAATATTAGTTGTTCTAAAAAGCAATTGTTAAGTGCTATTTTTTTAAGGTAGGCTCCACACCCAGCATGGGGCTTGAACTCAGGGCCCTGAGATCAAGAGTCACATGCTTTACCAACTGAGCCAGCCAGGTGCCCTTAGATGTGTTTTTTTTTTTTTTTTTTTAAAGAAGTTCATATCTGTCTTATGCAAATTCCAAAATGAGTGCTACTCATAGAGTGGGGGCTTTTCCCCAGTGACCTAACTTGTGTTTCTGCTATCCTTAATTACCAGGCTTCCCAGGTCAAAATCACAAATTTAAACTTCATCATAGTGCATCAGGCTGGTAGAAGAATGAATTTGGAGGATTGTGAGTGGGAGTACTTTATGGGCCAACCTTGAAATATGAGCACATAACTCATACTCATTTTCCATTAGTAAAAACTTGTTTATGTGGCTACAGTGAACTTCAGGGAAACTGGGAAATGTAGTTGAAGTGTGTGCCAAGAAGAGGAAATGGGTTTAATGAACATCTAGCCAGTCTCTGCCACAAAGAAACACTAGCAAAGGAGATGAAGATGAGTGGTCTATGAAATAAGACAGCAAGGTGTCAGAGATGAAGAAAAAAATTTTTCCTGGAAGGGGAGAGTGACATCATATATAAAAATTATTGAATTTAACAAGGCATGGGTCATGGAGAACCTTATCAAGAGCAGTTTTGGCAGGGGAGGGATGGAGAAAGTCCAACTGGAATAGATTCTAGAGAGAATGAAAAGAGAGTGATTGGAGACTGTATATGGACAATTATTTTGCAAAGTCTCTTAGGTACTTTCAACCAGCAGTGTTATTCTGCATGTTGGAATTGTACATAAAAAACTCTACGGAAGAAAATATGTTTCTGAGCTTTACATAGTGAAGATGAAGATTATGGACAATTTTACTGGCTTTACCTGGACAAGATGGTTCCAGCTAGACCTTCAAATATGAATTAAAACTAGTGCCAAGAGAGTGATGTTACCAACATGATGGAGTAGGACACCCTAGCCTCCATCATTGGAGTTCAGGAAGGAGAAGAAAGGGAGAAAGAGAGAATACTTATTTAAATAAATAATTGCTGAGAACTCCTGAGGAAGATGGCAGAGTAGGAGGATCCTAAGCTCACCTCATCCCATGGATACAACTAGATAATACTGACATCAGTGTAAATAACCCAGAAAATAAACCGAAGACTGGCAGAATAGACACACCACAACTAAAATGTAGACAAGAGGCCACATTGAAGAGGGTAGGAGGGGTGGAGACAAAGTCAGGAGCCAAATGGACCCAAGAGACTTTCCATGGGAAGGAGGGATGCCATGGGCATAGAGAAGAGAGAGGAGCACATCCCCAAGCCAGGCACCCCAGGCATGAGGGACCCACACAGGAAAGATGAATTCCCATAACATTTGGCTTTGTAAACCAGAGAGACTCAACACTCTGTGGGGCTTAACACATGGAACTTTAAAAACCAGTAGGCTTGGTTCTGGGAGAGCCTGAGGGCAACAAGAAATTGAGACCCGACCCTTAAAGAGACAGTACAACATACAACCCCGCAGAGATATAACATAGAAGCAGTAGTTTGAAAAAACACTTGGATATGTGGGGAAGAGATTTACTTAGTAATCTCAGAGAGTGTGCTGGAGGGGCAGGGATCTGTGGGAGACCTCTCCAAGAACAAAAGAGCTGATGGGCACCATTTCCCTCTAGGACCCCAAGCCTAGATGCAGGAATACCTGTGGGAACCATCCAAGCACAACACTTTCCATCTAGCTTGCTAACAATGGGATCCACCCTGTGTCCTGTGGATCAGCCCCCACCAATATGCCTTTGGCCAGAGCCCATCCAAAGTGGTGCCACAAGCCTGGCAGCGTGCAACCAGCCCTGACAGGGGCCAGCACCACTCCAAAGTGACTCCAGACCCAAGGAGAGGGGAAGATAACCACACACGCCAGTCCTACTGTGTCCCCAGCAGTGGGCTTGTGGCAGATATCTGTTCTGACTACAGGCCCTGACCACCAATGAAAGCTTCTCAGGGGACAACATAGGGAATTCCTGTGCAGCTTGATGCTAATGCATCTCTGGCAAATGCCTGGTCTGATTCAACTTAAGCCTAAGGGGGTCCCAGACCGGCCCACTAACAACACAGAGACCAAACTCTGCCCACAACCAACAAAGAGAGCCATTGCAGACATCTAGACTGAAGGCAAACTTGGCTCAGCCATAAACAGTAGGGCACACACAAAACAGATAGGAGACACTCCTGAAATGCCAGGTTCTGGCAAACAGGGGACACTGCACTGCAGGGAACTATGGGACCTCTTCTTCATAAAGCCACTCCTTTCAAGAGTAGGAGATGTAGCTGACATTACCAACACATAGAAATAGACACAGAGAATTCGACAAAGGGGAGACAGGAATATGTCCCAAATGAAAGAACAGGACAAAATCATAGCAAGAGAGCTAAACAAAATGGAGATTAAGTTATATGTATAATAGAGAATTTAAAGTAAATGGTCACAAAATACTCACTGGACTTGAGAAAAGATGGAGGACCTCAATGAGACCCTCAACAAAGAGATAGAAAACATAAAAAAGAACCAATTAGAGATAAAGAACTCAATAACTGAAATTAAACATACACTAGAAGGAATAAATAGTAGACTACAGAAAGCAGAACAGATCAGTGACCTGAGGGTTGGAGTAATGAAAAGCAATTAAAGTGAACAGGAAACAGAAAAAAAATAATAAAAAATTAAAATAAACCAAGGGAATTCAATGAAAACATCACAAGCATAATAGCATTTGCATTATAGGAATCCCAGAAGGAGAAGAGAGAAAAGGGAGGAAAAAATGTATTTGAAGAAATAATACCTGAAAACTTCCCAAATCTGGGGAAGAAAACAGAAATACAGATGCAGGAGTCACAGAGAGCCCCCAACAAAATCAACCCAAAGGAGGTCCACACCAATACACATAGTAATTAAATGGCAAAAATTAGTGATAGAGAATATTAAAAGCAACAATAGAAAAGAATACAGTTACATACAAGGGAAACCCCAAAAGGCTATCAGATGATTTTTCAATATGCATCCAACATGGGAGCCCCCAAATACATAAAGCAGCTAAAACAAACATAAAGGTAGTAGTCAGTAGTAATACAATAATAGTAGGGAACTATAACACCCTATTTACATCAATGGATGTAAAATCAAACCAGAAAACCAACAAGAAAAAGGTGGCTTTGAATGACACATTGGACCAGATAGATTTAACAAATATATTCAGAACATTCCATCCTAAAATAGTTGAATTCACATTCTTTTCAAATGCACATGGAACATTCTCCAGAATACATCACATATTAGGCCCAGAATAAATCTCAACAAATTGAAAAATATTGAAGACATATCATGCATCTTTCCTAAACACAACGCTATGAAACTAGAAATCAATCACAAGAAAAAATCTGGAAAGAACACAACCACATGGAGATAAAATAGCATGCTACTAAACAATGAATGGGTGAACCAAAAAATCAAAGAGGAAATAAAAAATCTATGGAAACAAATGAAAATGAAAACACAACAGTGCAAAATATTTCGGATGCAGCAAAAGCTCTTCTATGAGGGAGGTGTACAGTAATACAGGACTACCTCAAGAAACAAGGAAATTCTCAAATAAACAACCTAACCTTACACCTAAAGGAGCTGGAAAGAGACAAGAAACAAAATCCAAAACCAGTAGAAGAACATAATAAAGCTTAGAGCAGAAATAAGCAAAATAGAAACTAAAACAAACAAAAAACAAAAACAGAAGAGATCAACGAAAACAAGAGCTGGTTCTTTGAAAAGAGTAACAAAATTAACAAACCTTTAGCCAGACTCATCAAAAAGAAAAAGAGAGAGAGAACTCAAACAAAATTACAAATGAAAGAAGAGAAATAACAATCAACATCACAGAAATACAAAAGACTGTAAGAGAATATTATGAAAAATTACATGCCAACAAATTGGACAACCTAGAAGAAATGAATAAATTCCTAGAAACATAAACCTCCACAAACTGAATCAGGAAAAAGTTGAAAACTTAAACAGACGAATTACCAGCAATGAAGTTGAATCAGTAATCAAAAAACTTCCAAAAAACAAAAGTACAGGACAAGATGGGTTCACAAGTGAATTTTTGCAGACATTTAAAGAAGAGTTCATACCTATTCTTCTCAAACTATTCCAAAAAATAAAAGAGGAAGGAAAGCTTCCAAATTCATTCTATGAGGCCACTATTACCCTAATACTAAAGCCAGACAAAGGCATTACAAAAAAAGAGAACTACAGACCAATATCTGTGATGAACACATATGCACAAATCCTCAACAAAATTAGCAAACTGAATCCAACAACACATTAAAAAATATTTCACCACTGTCAAGTGAAATTTATTCCTGGGATGCAAACAAAGGTGGTATTTGATATTTGCAAATCAATCAACGAGATACATCACATCACTAAGACAAAGGATAAAAGCCATATAATCATTTCAAAAGATGTAGAAAAAGCATTTGAAAATGTAGAACATCCATTCATGATAAAAACCCTCATTAAAGTAGACTTAGAACATATCTCAACAAAATAAAGGCCATATATGAAAAACCCACACCTCACATCATAGTCAATATGAGAAAACAGAGCATTTCCCTCTAAGATCAGAAATAAGACAAGGATGTCCACTCTCATCACTTTTATCCAACATAGTGCTGGAAGTTCTAGGCACAGCAATTGGACAACAAAAAGAAATAAAGGGCATACAAATTGTCAAGGAAGAAGTAAAACTTTCACTGTTTGCAGATGCCATGATATGATATATAGAAAACCCTCAAGACTCCACCAAAAACCTACTAGAACCGATGAGTGAATTCAGTAAGGTTGTAGGATACAAAATCAATGTACAGAAACCCATTGCATTTCTATACACTAATATTGAAGTAGCAGAAAGAGAAGTGAAAAAAGCAATCACATGTATAATTGCTCCAAAAATAATAAAATACTTAGAAACAAACTTAACCAGGGAGGTGAAAGACCCGTACTCTAAAAACTATAAAACATTGATGACAGTAATTGAAGACAACACAAACAAATGGGAAGATATTCTATGCTCATGGATTAGGAGAACAAATATTGCTAAAATGTCCATACTATCCAAACCAATCTACAGATTTAAAGCAATCCCTATCAAAATACCAATACCATTTTTCACAGCACTGGAACAAGTAATCTTAAAATTTGTATGGAACCACAAAAGACCTCAAATAGCCAAAAAAATCTTGAAAAAGAAGAAAACTGAAGGTATCACAATCTCAGATATCAAGTTATACTACAAAGCTGTAGCAATCAAAACAGTATGGCACTGGTACAAAAATAGACACACAGATCAATAGAATAAAACAGAGAGCCCAGAAGTAAACCTATGGTTATATGGTCAATTAATCTTCAACAAAGGAGGCAAGAGTATGCAATGGGAAAGACAGTCTCTTCAACAAATGGCTTTGGGAAAACTATACAGTTACATGTAAAAGAATGAAACTAGACCATTTTCTCACACTATACACAAAAATAAACTCAAAATGGATTAAAGACCTAAATGTGAGACCTGAAAGCATAAAAATCCTGGAAGAGAGCACAGGCAGTAATGTCTCTGACAGTGGCCATAGCAACATTTTCTAGATATGTCTTTGAGGCAAGGAGAAAAAAATCAAAAATAAACTATTGTGACTATATCAACATAAAAAGTTTCTGTGCAGCAAAGGAAACAGTCAAGAAAACTAAAAGACTACTGAAAGGGAGAAAATATTTGCAAATGACATATTCAAGAAAGGGTTAGTATCCAAAATATATAAAGAACTGATACAACTCAACACACAAAAAACAAATAATCCACTTAAAAATGGGCAGAAGACATTAGCAGACATTTCTTGAAAGAAGACATATAGATAGATGGTCAATGGAGACATGAAAAAATGCTTAACATCACTTCTCATCAGGGAAAATGAAAATCAAAAACACAGTATCACCTCATACCTATCAGAATGACTAAAATCAAAAACTCAAGAAACAAGTGTTGGTGAAGACGTAAACAAGGAGCCCTTGTGAACTGTTGGTAGAAATGCAAACTGGTGCAGCCATTGTGGAAAACAGTATTCAGGTTCCTCAATAAAATTGAAAATAGAATTACCATATGATCCAGTAATTTTACTACTGGATATTTACCCAAAGAATATGAAAACAGTAATTCTAAAAGATATATGCACCCATATGTTTATTCAGTATTATTTATAATAGCCGAATGGATAAAGAAGATGTGTGTGTGTGTGTGTGTGTGTGTGTGTGTGTGTGATGGAATATTACTCATACATAAAAAAGAAATCTTGCCATTGCAGCATGGATAGATCTAGAGGGTATAATGCTAAGTGAAATAAGTCAGTCAGAAAAAGACAAATACTGTCTTTCTAAATTCACACATGTGTAATTTAAGAAACAAAACAAATGAACAAAGAAAAAAGACAAACCAAGAAACAGTTTTTTTTTAATTTTAAGAAATAGACTCTTAACTGTAGCTAACTGATGGTTAACAGAGGTGAGTAGGTGGAGGAATGGGTGAAATAGGTAAAAGGGATTAAGCATATACTTATTATGATGAGCACTGAATAATGTGTAGAATTTTTGAATCACTGTATTTTACACCTGAAACTAAGATAACTCTGTATGTTAACTAAGTTAAATTTAAAAATTAAAAAAAAAAGAAATTGTGGCTGAGACCATCCCAAAACTGGGGGCAGATTTAATCACTTAAGTTTATGCAGCCAATAGGTCACCCCAAATTTCTTTTTTTTTAAGTTTATTTATTTTTGAGAGAGAGGGAGAGAGAGAGCACATGCTCAAGTGAGGGTGGGGTGAAGAGAGAGATGGAGAGAGAGAGAATCCCAAGCAGGCTCTGCAACACAGAGCCCAACATAGGGCTCAAACCTATGAAAAATGAAATTATGGCCTGAGCGGAAACCAAGAATGAGACGCTTAACTGACTGAGCCACCCAGGCACCCTGGTTATCCCAAATTTCAATCCCAAAATATCTTCTCTAAGACACACTATAATAAAAGTATTTAAAATCAAAGATAAATAATTTTAAAATCAATAAAGGAAAAAAATTATTTTATACAAAGGAAGCCCCATAAGGTCATCAGTGGTTTTCTTAGTGAGATCTGCAGTACAGAGAAGAATGGGATGATCTATTCAAAGTGTTAAAAGAAAGAAACTGCCAACCAAGAATACTTTGCCCAGCAAAGTTGTCCTTCAGAAATGAAGGTCAGAAAAAGATTTTCCCACTTAAACAAAAGCCAAGGGAGTTTATCACCAGTAGATATGCCTTTAAAAAATGCTGAAAGGAATTCTTTAAGCTGAAACTAATAAACACTAAGCTGAAACTAAAAAACATTAGTAACTGAAAATAAACTGAAAAACTGAAAAGAAACAACACACTCTTTTTTTTATTTATATATGAAATTTATTGTCAAATTGGTTTCCATACAACACCCAGTGCTCATCCCAAAAGGTGCCCTCCTCAATACCCATCACCCACCCTCTCCTCCCTCCCACCACCCATCAACCCTTAGTTTGCTCTCAGTTCTCAACAGTCTCTTATGCTTTGGCTCTCTCCCACTCTAACCTCTTTTTTTTTTTCCTTCCCCTCCCCCATGGGTTCCTGTTAAGTTTCTCAGGATCCACATAAGAGTGAAACCATATGGTATCTGTCTTTCTCTGTATGTTTTTTTTTACTTAGCATCACACTCTCCAGTTCCATCCACGTTGCTACAAAAGGCCATATTTCATTTTTTCTCATTGCCACGTAGTATTCCATAGTGTATATAAACCACAATTTCTTTATCCATTCATCAGTTGATGGACATTTAGGCTCTTTCCATAATTTGGCTATTGTTGAGAGTGCTGCTATGAACATTGGGGTACAAGTGCCCCTATGCATCAGTACTCCTGTGTCCCTTGGATAAATTCCTAGCAGTGCTATTGCTGGGTCATAGGGTAGGTCTATTTTTAATTTTCTGAGGAACCTCCACACTGCTTTCCAGAGCGGCTGCACCAATTTGCATTCCCACCAACAGTGCAAGAGGGTTCCCGTTTCTCCACATCCTCTCCAGCATCTAGAGTCTCCTGATTTGTTCATTTTGGCCACTCTGACTGGCGTGAGGTGATACCTGAGTGTGGTTTTGATTTGTATTTCCCTGATAAGGAGCGACGCTGAACATCTTTTCATGTGCCTGTTGGCCATCCGGATGTCTTCTTTAGAGAAGTGTCTATTCATGTTTTCTGCCCATTTTTTCACTGGGTTATTTGCTTTTCGGGTGTGGAGTTTGGTGAGCTCTTTATAGATTTTGGATACTAGCCCTTTGTCCGATATGTCATTTGCAAATATCTTTTCCCATTCCGTTGGTTGCCTTTTCGTTTTGTTGGTTGTTTCCTTTGCTGTGCAGAAGCTTTTTATCTTCATAAGGTCCCAGTAATTCACTTTTGCTTTTAATTCCCTTGCCTTTGGGGACGTGTCGAGTAAGAGATTGCTACGGCTGAGGTCAGAGAGGTCTTTTCCTGCTTTCTCCTCTAAGGTTTTGATGGTTTCCTGTCTCACATTCAGGTCCTTGATCCATTTTGAGTTTATTTTTGTGAATGGTGTCAGAAAGTGGTCTAGTTTCAACCTTCTGCATGTTGCTGTCCAGTTCTCCCAGCACCATTTGTTAAAGAGACTGTCTTTTTTCCATTGGATGTTCTTTCCTGCTTTGTCAAAGATGAGTTGGCCATACGTTTGTGGGTCTAGTTCTGGGGTTTCTATTCTATTCCATTGGTCTATGTGTCTGTTTTTGTGCCAATACCATGCTGTCTTGATGATGACAGCTTTGTAGTAGAGGCTAAAGTCTGGGATTGTGATGCCTCCTGCTTTGGTCTTCTTCTTCAAAATTACTTTGGCTATTCGGGGCCTTTTGTGGTTCCATATGAATTTTAGGATTGCTTGTTCTAGTTTCGAGAAGAATGCTGGTGCAATTTTGATTGGGATTGCATTGAATGTGTAGATAGCTTTGGGTAGTATTGACATTTTGACAATATTTATTCTTCCAATCCATGAGCAGGGAATGTCTTTCCATTTCTTTAAATCTTCTTCAATTACCTTCATAAGCTTTCTATAGTTTTCAGCATACAGATCCTTTACATCTTTGGTTAGATTTATTCCTAGGTATTTTATGCTTCTTGGTGCAATTGTGAATGGGATCAGTTTCTTTATTTGTCTTTCTGGTGCTTCATTGTTAGTGTATAAGAATGCAACTGATTTCTGTACATTGATTTTGTATCCTGCAACTTTGCTGAATTCACGTATCAGTTCTAGCACACTTTTGGTGGTGTCTATCGGATTTTCCATGTATAATATCATGTCATCTGCAAAAAGCGAAAGCTTGACTTCATCTTTGCCAATTTGGATGGCTTTGATTTCCTTTTGTTGTCTGATTGCTGATGCTAGAACTTCCAGCACTATGTTAAACAACAGTGGTGAGAGTGGGCATCCCTGTCGTGTTCCTGATCTCAGGGAAAAAGCTCTCAGTTTTTCCCCGTTGAGGATGATGTTAGCTGTGGGCTTTTCATAAATGGCTTTTATGATCTTTAAGTATGTTCCTTCTATCCCGACTTTCTCAAGGGTTTTTATTAAGAAAGTGTGCTGGATTTTGTCAAAGGCCTTTTCTGCATCGATTGACAGGATCATATGGTTTTTCTCTTTTTTTTTTGTTAATGTGATGTATCACGTTGATTGATTTGTGAATGTTGAACCAGCCCTGCATCCCAGGAATGAATCCCACTTGATCATGATGAATAATTCTTTTTATATGCCGTTGAATTCGATTTGCTAGTATCTTATCGAGAATTTTTGCATCCATATTCATCAGGGATATAGGACTGATTATACATTATCATAAAGAGTCACTGTCTGCTTTAGGTAACAAAGTAATAATGGCTTCATAGAATGAGTCTGGAAGTTTTCCTTCCCTTTCTATTTCTTGGAATAGCTTGAGAAGGATAGGTATTATCTCTGCTTTAAACGTCTGGTAGAACTCCCCTGGGAAGCCATCTGGTCCTGGACTCTTATTTGTTGGGAGATTTTTGATAACCGATTCAATTTCTTCGCTGGTGATGGGTCTGTTCAAGCTTTCTATTTCCTCCTGATTGAGTTTTGGAAGAGTGTGGGTGTTCAGGAATTTGTCCATTTCTTCCAGGTTGTCCAATTTGTTGGCATATAATTTTTCATAGTATTCCCTGATAATTGTTTGTATCTCTGAGGGATTGGTTGTAATCATTCCATTTTCATTCATGATTTTATCTATTTGGGTCATCTCCCTTTTCTTTTTGAGAAGCCTGGCTAGAGGTTTGTCAATTTTGTTTATTTTTTCAAAAAACCAACTCTTGGTTTCGTTGATCTGCTCTACAGTTTTTTTAGATTCTATATTGTTTATTTCTGCTCTGATCTTTATTATTTCTCTTCTTCTGCTGGGTTTAGGCTGCCTTTGCTGTTCTGCTTCTATTTCCTTTAGGTGTGCTGTTAGATTTTGTATTTGGGATTTTTCTTGTTTCTTGAGATAGGCCTGGATTGCAATGTATTTTCCTCTCAGGACTGCCTTCGCTGCGTCCCAAAGCGTTTGGATTGTTGTATTTTCATTTTCGTTTGTTTCCATATATTTTTTAATTTCTTCTCGAATTGCCTGGTTGACCCACTCATTCGTTAGTAGGGTGTTCTTTAACCTCCATGCTTTTGGAGGTTTTCCAGACTTTTTTCTGTGGTTGATTTCAAGCTTCATCGCATTGTGGTCTGAAAGTATGCATGGTATGATTTCAATTCTTGTAAACTTATGAAGGGCTGTTTTGTGACCCAGTATATGATCTATCTTGGAGAATGTTCCATGTGCACTCGAGAAGAAAGTATATTCTGTTGCTTTGGGATGCAGAGTTCTAAATAGATCTCTCAAGTCCATCTGATCCAATGTCTCATTCAGGGCCCTTGTTTCTTTATTGACCGTGTGTCTAGATGATCTATCCATTTCTGTAAGTGGGGTGTTAAAGTCCCCTGCAATTACCACATTCTTCTCAATAAGGTTGCTTATGTTTATGAGTAATTGTTTTATATATTTGGGCGCTCCGGTATTCGGCGCATAGACATTTATAATGGTTAGCTCTTCCTGATGGATAGACCCTGTCACTATTATATAATGTCCTTCTTCATCTCTTGTTACAGCCTTTAATTTAAAGTCTAGTTTGTCTGATAGAAGTATGGCTACTCCAGCTTTCTTTTGGCTTCCAGTAGCATGATAAATAGTTCTCCATCCCCTCACTCTCAATCTAAAGGTGTCCTCAGGTCTAAAATGAGTCTCTTGTAGACAGCAAATAGATGGGTCTTGTTTTTTTTATCCATTCTGATACCCTATGTCTTTTGGTTGGCGCATTTAATCCATTTACATTCAGTGTTATTATAGAAAGATATGGGTTTAGAGTCATTGTGATGTCTGTATGTTTTATGCTTGTAGTGATGTCTCTGGTACTTTGTCTCACAGGGTCCCCCTTAGGATCTCTTGGAGGGCTGGTTTAGTGGTGACAAATTCCTTCAGTTTTTGTTTGTTTGGGAAGACCTTTATCTCTCCTATTCTAAATGACAGACTTGCTGGATAAAGGATTCTCGGCTGCATATTTTTTCTGTCTAGCACCCTGAAAATCTTGTGCCAATTCTTTCTGGCCTGCCAAGTTTCAAAAGAGAGATCAGTCACGGGTCTTATAGGTCTCCCTTTATATGTGAGGGCACGTTTACCCCTTGCTGCTTTCAGAATTTTCTCTTTATCCTTGTATTTTGCCAGTTTCACTATGATATGTCGTGCAGAAGATCAATTCAAGTTACGTCTGAAGGGAGTTCTCTGTGCCTCTTGGATTTCAATGCCTTTTTCCTTCCCCACTTCAGGGAAGTTCTCAGCTATTATTTCTTCAAGTACCCCTTCAGCACCTTTCCCTCTCTCTTCCTCCTCTGGGATACCAATTATGCGTATATTATTTCTTTTTTGTGTATCACTTAGTTCTCGAATTTTCCCCTCATACTCCTGGAATTTCTTATCTCTCTTTTTCTCAGCTTCCTCTTTTTCCATAACTTTATCTTCTAGTTCACCTATTCTCTCCTCTGCCTCTTCAATCCGAGCCGTGGTGGTTTCCATTTTGTTATGCATTTCGTTTAAAGCGTTTTTTAGCTCCTCGTGACTGTTCCTTAGTCCCTTGATCTCTGTAGCAAGAGATTCTCTGCTGTCAGCTATACTGTTTTCAAGCCCAGCGATTAATTTTATGACTATTATTCTAAATGCACTTTCTGTTATATTATTTAAATCCTTTTTGATCAGCTCATTAGCTGTTGTTATTTCGTGGAGATTCTTCTGAGGGGAATTCTTCCGCTTGGTCATTTTGGATAGTCCCTGGCATGGTGAGGACCTGCAGGGCACTTCCCCTGTGCTGTGGTGTATAACTGGAGTTGGTGGGCGGGGCCGCGGTCAGACCTGATGTCTGCCCCCAGCCCACCGCTGGAGCCACAGTCAGACTGGTGCGTGCCTTCTCTTCCCCTCTCCTAGGGGCGGGATTCACTGTGGGGTGGGGTGGCCTGTCTGGGCTACTTGCACACTGCCAGGCTTGTGATGCTGGGGATCTGGCATCTTAGCTGGGGTGGGTAGGCAAGGTGCACAGGGGCAGGAGGGGCAGGCTTAGCTTGCTTCTCCTTAGGTGATCCACTTCAGGAGGGGCCCTGTGGTAGCAGGAGGGAGTCAGATCCGGTGCTGGAGGTTTGGCTCCGCAGAAGCGCAGGGTTGGGTGTTTGCTCGGAGCGAGCAAGTTCCCTGGCAGGAACTGGTTCTCTTTGGGATTTTGGCTGGGGGATGGGCGGGGGAGATGGCGCTGGCGAGCGCCTTTGTTCCCCACCAAACTGAGCTCTGTCGTCCGGGGGCTCAGCAGCTCTCCTTCCCTTTGTCCTCCAGCCTTCCCGCTTTCTGAGCAGAGATGTTAACTTAAGACCTCCCAGACGCTAAGTCGCGCTTGCTGTCGGAACACAGTCTGTCAGGCCCCTCCGCTTTTTGCAAGCCAGACTCGGGGGCTCTGCTTGGCCGGCGAGCCGCCCCTCCGCCCCGGCTCCCTCCCGCTAGTCCGTGGAGCGCGCACCGCCTCGCCGCCCTTCCTACCCTCTTCCGTGGGCCTCTCGTCTGCGCTTGGCTGTGGCGACTCAGTTCTGCTAATCCTCTGGCGGTTTTTCTCAACAACACACTCTTAAAGTAAGTATATAGTCAGATTCAGAATAATCTAATACTGTAATATGGTGATGTCTTAACCACCACTTAATTCTATTATAACCACCACTACTATAAAAATGGAAGGAAAAATAGAAAAAATAGCTATATCTGTAATGTGTTAATAGATACACAATACAAAAAGATGTAAATTGTGACATCAAAAACATAAAATGTGGGGGTAGGGAATAAAGGGAAATTTTGTATGAAATTGAAGTTAAGTTTTCATCAGGTTAAAATAGACTTTTATATCTATAAGATATTTCAGATCAGAAAATGTGTAACTACAAAACAAAAGTCTATAATAGATATGCACAAGATAAAGAAAACAAAATCAAAATGTACCACTATGGGTAATAATCAATTCACAAAGGAAGACAGCAGGAGAGACAGAAAGGAAGAAAGAAAAAAACAGCCAGAAAACAACAAGATCACAGTAGTAAATCCTTGCCTATTAATAATTACTTTAAATGTAAATGGATTATATTTACTATTTAAAAGCCACAGAATGGCTGAATGGATTAAAAAAAAACAGGACCCTACTAAATGTTCCCTATAAGAGATGCACTTCAGCATCAAGGACACATATAGGCTCAAAGTAAAGGGATGGAAAAATATATTTCAATGGAAATAAAAAGAGAGCAGGAACATCTATACTTTTATCAGGCAAAATAGACTTTAGGTCAAAAAGTATAACATGAGACAAAGGAGCTCATTATATAATGATAAAGGGGTTAACTCATTAAGAGGATGTAACAATTGTAAATATATATATGTACTCAACATTGAAGCACCTAAATATATGAAGCAAATACTAAAAGATTTGAAGGGAGTAATATATATCATTGCTAGTAGGAAACTTTAATAACCCACTTTCAACAATTGATAGATCAAACAGAAAATTAATATGGAGACACTAGACTTTATACTTTTGAACAAATCTAGCTAATAGACACATACAGAATGTTTCATCAAATAGCAGCATAATACACATTCCTCTCAAGTGCACAGGAATATTCTCCAGTATAGGTTATATTTCAGGTCACAAAACAAGTCTCAGAAAATTTTTAAAAATTGAAATCATACCAAGTATCTTTTCTGACCTCAATGGTATAAAACTGGAAATCAATAACAGAAAGAAGACTAGAAAATCTGTAAGTATGTGGAAATTAAGCAACATGCTCCTGAACAGCCAGTCGGTCAAATATGAAATCAAAAAGGAAAATTTATAAGACACAAGAAAAATTTCAAATAAACAACCTAATTTTACACCTCAAGAAATTAGAAAAATAAGAACAAACTAGCCCAAAGTTAGCAGAAAGGAGATAACAAAGATCAAAGCAGAAATAAATGAAAGAAAGAATAGAAAACAATAGAAAAGGTCAATAAAGGGGTACCTGGGTGGATCAGTTAGTTAAGTGTCCCACTTAACCCATGCATATATTGTCAACTAATATTTAACAAGGGAGTCAAGAATGGGGAAAAGATAGTCTCTTTGGTAATTGGTGTTGAGAAAACTGGATATTCACATGCAAAAGAATGAAATTGAACCCTTATAGCACTTACAAAAATTAACTAAGATTAAATGTAAGATTTGAAATTGTAAAACTTCTAGAAGAAAACACATGGAGAAAGCTCTTTGACTTCAATCTTGGCAATTTTTTTTTTATTATGACACCAAAATCACAAGCAACAGTTACACAAATAAAAAAGTGGGACTATATATAGCAAACTAAAAAGCTTCTGCACAGCAAAAGCAACAATTAACAAAATGAAAAGACAACTTATGTAATGGGAGAATATTTGCAAACCATATATCTGTTAAGGAGTTAATGTCCAAAATAAGGTACTCATGCAACTCATAGCCAAAAAACAAACTACCCAATTAAAAAATGGACAGAGGACTTGAATAGACATTTTTCCAATGAAGACATACAAATGACCGACAAGTCCATGAGAAGATGCTCAATATCACTCATCATCAAGGAAATGCAAATGAAAAACACAATTAGATATCATACCAGACCTGTTTGAATGGCTAGTATCAAAAAGGCAAGAGATAACAAATGCTGGCAGGATTGTGGAGAGAAAAGGGAATCCTGGGGTACTGCTGGTAGGAATGTAGTTGATGCAGATAGTGACATTACAGGGGTTCCTCAAAAAATTAAAAATAGAACTATCATGTGATCTAGCAAAGACATGGAAACCATCTAAGTGTCCATCGATAGATGAATGGATAAAGAAAATGTGATATGTGTACGTATATAATGAATATTTATCAGTGAATAAATTCAATGAATGAATATTATTCATTTAAAAAAAATCCTGCCATTTGTGGCAACATGGAGGAGACCTTGAGGATATTATGCTAAGTGAAAGAAAGACAAATACTGTATGATCTCACTTACGTGTGGAATCTAAAAACACCAAATTTAGAGAAACAGGAGCATGGTGGCTGCCAGGGACTGAGACTGAAATGGGCAGATGATAATGATACCATTAACAAGGAAATGGTGAATGTACTTGAAAACTGTTCCTTTAAGGATTAAAAACAATGAAAAATGGTAATTTTCCTTTAAGGGACGAGTTGGGAAGAACCATTGCAAAAAAGCATGTTTGGCTAAAAAAGAGGATTTTCTTTGTCGATGAAGCTCTCATTAAACAGGACAGGAGACTAAAGAAATTCTGGGACTGGGTTTGTTGAAGAAGAGTGGGTAGAAGTTAAACCATATCAGTAATTTAGTTATCTGGGTAACCAGAACCATGTTGGAGGGTGAGAGTGATAAGGTTGTGAGAAGCCTGAGGAGAAAGAGAATCAGTGTGATGATTCCCCTTCTTTTTGTGTTCTCGGCCTAGAAAGGGGCAGACTAAAGAATGGAGGAAATAGGGGAAAACATTGTAAGATTTTACTGAAAGTTACCATAGTGAGAGGTATGTCTAAGTGAGAGGTACGTCTAAGGACAAGGTGAGGAGCCAAGCAAGCCAGAGGGTACCCAATTAATATTTGCAGTGGAAGACAGCACATGTGGAGTTTTAGCATCAAAATTTATACCGCTTGCTTTTGCTCCAAAGAAGCGACTAGGCCCAGAAGCCTCTTTACAGAGCCTAGAAACACATTAAGAGAAATAATTTAGCACATTTTTTTTAGTCCAAACAAAAACTGAAGTTAAGGATATCAAAGTAGCTTATTTTAATAAGACTAATGAATTGCCTTGCACATAGATTTTCTATTTCTTTGAATCTTGCTCCAGTCATATTTTTCCTTAAGGGTTATGAAACCTAGATATCAAATTATGTTACATTTTTATATAATGGAACAATGATTTCTCCTCCACACGTCTCACTTATACACCTCTGAGAAGAGTCCAAGAGTAGACTACATTAATTACTCCAACAGAAATTATCACTGCCCACTGGCAGAAGACACCCACATTTTAGTCATCAGGCTTAAGAAAATAAAAAAAGTCTCTAGAGGTGAGATGGGAAATATTTGACACTTGTAATACCACTTCCCTTCTTCAGTCATGGACATGACACAATTAATCATGGGATTCTTTCTGGCTGAGCCTGGAAACAGCCTTAGAATTCTTCTTAGCAGTACCCCAGGCAGCCGCCACGAATCAGCTGGAACTGGTATATGAAAAGAAACCTATGTGCCATCCCAGTTTTAGAAGATGTCCTCTGTGGAAAAACAACCTCACTATATTATGAGAAACTTCACAGAAGTTATTTCTGTTTGAAACTAACAAAAAAATGTCTTTGAAAAGTTCTAGTTTCAAAGACATTTGGATGTGATGAATAAGAGGGTCTTGTGATTAGTGCGATTAGTGATACCATTTCTCTTATCATACTCTCCTGATTCATTGGTAAATACATTTGATTTCAGAATAGAATTCCATAGGTATCACAAGAGCAGAGCTAAAAGATGACACAGGAAAAATGTGTTACTCAAGATGTTCTAAAAACGTTTCTTTAAAGGAATATCCGTGAACAGTTCTTGTTTCCTTTTTACTTCACTCACAGTAATTATTGACCAAATGATGGTTCCTACCATGGAACATTTAAAGAATTAAGATAACAACTGCCTGATAGATTCTTTTTATCATTTGTAACCGTAGAGGTTTTTAGTGCTTTCTTACAAACTCCTTACTATTTTCATATACATATATATGTATCTATATCTTTTCAAAACACTTTAATTCAGGAATGAATTCTTTTCTGTGGTATTTACAAACAACATTTTGTCTTTGCATACTCATTTTAATTTGTCTTGCATCAGATTACAACTTGTTTTTCCATCAAAGCTAGCCCAAAGGAAAATCACTCAGTCATGGTTTGAACTCCTGGACCCTTTTCCTTTCTGCCGTACATGTTCCTCACTCCCCCAACACATTCTGCCTTTCCTACTCCAGGAATTGTGTGTTCCCATAGTGTCTTCTGGATACCTAGGCTATTTGTCTGGGATTCTTTATTCAAAGCTGTTCTGTCTCTCCCCCTTTCTCCCACTGAAATATATCCATCTAGTGGCCTGTTCTTTAAGATATTGCTGCACTACTGAAGCCAACTGGTCATATTGATTTACTATATGGAGTTACCGTCTATTTCACATGGTTCTCCTCTAATGGCCTAACTGAATAAGGAAACATAAGGTCTCAGGTCAAACTGGTGGAAGCAAGGGGCAATGTAGTACTCTTCTTATCACTCCAGTTAACAGTGTTCCTATGTTGCTTCTGTTGAGCAAACTTTGGTAGCATTTTATGGCTATCAAACTTCAATGTGCGTCGAGCCAGTGTATAACTCATGCGAAGATTTTTTTCTACAGTTAGCTTTCTGCCCATCATGGGACTTGGATTCATGACTGAGATCAAGAGTCATTTGCTCTACTGACTGAGCCAGTCAGGCATTCCAAAGCCTTCCAGTTCCTTTTTTAAAAATTTTATTGTTTGTTTATTTGTTTATTTATTTAAAAAAATTTTTTTAATGTTTATTTTTGAGAGAGACAGAGACAGAATGCGAGCGGGTTAGGGGCAGAGAGAGAGGGAGACACAGAATCCGAAGCAGGCTCCAGTCTCCGAGCTGTCAGCACAGAGCCCGACGGGCTCAAACTCACGTGTGGTGAGATCATGACCTGAGCTGAAGTCAGACGCTCAACCAACCAAGCCACCCAGGTACCCCTTTATTTATTTATTTTTAAGTAATCTCTGCACCCAACGTGAGGGTTGAAGAAAAAGGGGGGCGCCTGGCTGGCCCTGTTGGTAGAGCATGCTACTCTTGATCTCGGGGTTATAAGCTTGAGCCCCAACCTGGTTGTAGAGATTCATTAAAAAACAACATCTTTAAAAAATAATCATTGCAAAGATCCCACAGAAGACTTATCAGGAATGTTGTATGGTACGGAGATAGGAACACTGGGCTGGGATTAGAAGACCTAGGTACTAGCTCGGGCTGTGCCGCTTACTAGTCATCACACTCGGGGACTTGGTTTCTTTGCTTGCATTCCTCAAACAGCTGTTAAAAGCTTAAACTAAGGTATTATAGATAAAAGCACTTTAAAAATTGTCAAGGGCAGGAGCAATAAACATACAATTATTATTAATGTGCGCAACGGTCATCCTATGACCCTCAATGCTTTTGATAAAGCTCCAGGCACCAATAAGTTCACCTCTTCTCCCTAGAGTCTATGGGTGGCTTATCTGGATTAGATAATTTCTCACCGGTTTTCTTTCTCAAGCAAATATTATTGTCAACAGGCACACGGACCGCTACAAGTGTTGTGTTCAGTGAGGTGACAGCTTGACACGAGGATTTGAAATTTATGGCCCAAACTCGGTGCTTTTTGGGGCTGTTTGTGTTCCAATTCCCAGGATATGCAAAAGCTCTCTGGTATGCCAAGCTTCAGATAAGCACTGAAATCACTTGGGGCCAGTCGGCTGGTCAGGCCCCTATGCACTGCATGCTCCCAGCACTTGTGCCCTTTCCCCGGGCTAGCTCGTCAGCATTCAGCATCATTTGTTGAAACCGAAGAATGTCCTGCTTGGAATCCCATCACCTACTGGACTGGTAATCAGTAGACAGGGAGAGACTTTCCTGGATAGTGACATATATACAAAGTCAACTATTCCCATAAAACAGGGCAAGAAAGAAGAGAGAACAGACAAGCAAATTGAGGTTCAGATTAGAACTAAGAAGGCAGTATTTTATGGTAGCTAAGCACATGGGCTTTGGGGTCAGGCATACTTGGATTTTAATGAATCCTAGGTGTGCTACCAGTAGCTCTGTGGCCTTGCACAAATTACTTAACCTCTCAAGGTTCTCCTCCAGGAGTAAGATAACTTCCTAGTGCCATTTTTGTATGTGTAAGAATTAAGTGAGATAACGAATGCAAAGTACTTAGCACAGTGCCTGTCACATAAACACAGGTGGCATTTTTAAGTGCTCATTCAGCCAATGTGTTCAACGAATATTTCTTGACTGTCTAGTATATTCCAGACCTTGTTTTAGGCATTAAGATACATTAATGAAGGAAAGTCAAACCAAAACAGGACAAAAACACTCAAGTCCCTGACCTTATGGCACTTACATTCCAGTGGGCGGAGACAGAAAGATGGCAAAAGTGCAACGGAGACCAATACAGCAGGCTGAAGAAATGTAGGGATGGGAAGGGGTGGGTGGCTGTTGTATTTTTATAGAGACCAAGAAAGACCTCTCTAAGTGACACGTGAATAGAAATCCTTGCGAAGTAAGCACACTATCTGGAGAAAGGGCATTCCAGACACAGGAAACAACAAATGACAGGTCCCGAGGAGCCAAGACGGTTGGTGCAGTTCAAGTAACAGCACAGAAGCCGGTGGGACTGGAGCGGCGACTGAGGTGGAGAAGCAGCAGGAGATGAGGCGGAGAGATAACGGGGAAGATTATGCAGTGGGTGCTGACAGCCCCTGGGATGAGTTCGGAGTGTTTGAAGTTGGAACGTGACATGATCTGACTCACACTTTAACAGAATCACTGGTCGTTTTCAAGAATAGATTATAGAAAGCAAGAGCGAAAGCAGGGAGACCCGTTAAGAGGCCATTGTACTAACTCCAGCGGGAGGTGAGGTGGCTTCGAATAGGGTGGTAGCAGTGGAGGTGTTAGGAAGTGATCAAATTCTATAGACCAGGACACACCGTCTGATGTAGTCAAAAGCATTCTATGTGGTCTAGCCCAACTCAGAATTTTCTGCAGCGGGACTTGTGACCAAAGTCCCAGAAAATGCTACTTTGCTTTTCATTGTCACCATTCTCCGTTGCATGTTTCACTGCAATATCAGTAAGTACTACACTGAGGGGCACCTGGGTGGCTCAGTCGGTTAGCGACCGACTTCGGCTCAGGTCATGATCTCACTGCTCTTGAGTTCAAGCCCCGTGTCAGGCTCTGTGCCCACAGCTCACAGCTCAAAGCCTGGAGCCTGCTTCAGATTCTGTCTCTGTCTCTCTGCCTCTCCCCCGCTCAAGCTCTCTCTCTCAAATATAAATAAACATTATTTTTTTTAAAAAAAAGTTTAACGTTTATTCATTTTTGAGAGACACAGAGAGGCAGAGCATGAACGGGGTAAGGGCAGAGAGAGAGGGAGACCCAGAATCCAAAGCAGGCTCCAGGCTCCGAGCTGTCAGCACAGAGCCCAATGCGGAGCTCGAACTCACGGACTGTGAGGTCATGATCTGAGCGGGGCTCGAACTCACAACCCTGAGATGATGACCTGAGCTGATGTTGGATGCTTAACTGACTGAGCCACCCAAGCACCCCAACATTAAATTTTTTTTTTTTTAAAAGTAGCACACTGAGTGTCAGCATGATCTCTAATTGCTAGCACTGTTTTCTGTTGTCCAGGCTCAGGAATGTTGCGCTCTTTACCTTACTCTTCTCCTGCCAAGTTTGTCTGACCTGTCCCTTTTCTAAATAATGTGAAGCCAAGTGGTCAGTAGGAGTGGGAGCCAAACTGAGTGGCAGGTGGTTCTCAGTGGAAAATTGACATTGGACAAGTCATTTTCCCTCTATGGGCTCAAATTTTTCATCTCTAAAAGGAGTGGGTTGAATTGATGAACATGAAGATCTCTTCCAGCTCTCAAGTTCTAGGATTCATTCAATGATTCACTCATACCCAGACCCTCATCAGCACATTGTATAAATACATAGTTAACATTTTAATATTTATCACCTCATCTTTAAATCATTTTAAAATTTCATACGTGAAGGAAAAGAGGTCGATCGAGATTTTGAGAAACTTCCCCAAGGTCACTTAGTGAGGTACTGGAAGAACAGGTTCCAGGTACCAGTTTTGCCACGACATCTCAAAGTGGCACCAGCCCAGTAACTTTTAAGCCCTTAATTTTCATTTCCTGCTTGTTTGAAGCTCTCTGTTAGAAGATGGAGATTTGGGGCACCTGGTGGCCCAGTTGGTTGAGCGACCTGCTCTTGATATCAGCTCAGGTCATGATCTCATGGTTTGTGGGATTGAGCCCCACATGGGGCTCTGTGCTGACAGAGTGGAGCCTGCTTGGGATTCTCTCTCTCTCTCTCTCTCTCTCTCTCTCTCTCTCCAATGAATAAAGATCAAAAAAAGAAGATGGAGATCTTTTCCTTAAAATATATGTGAATGAATGGCAGCAAGCTATGGCAAGCAATATCATAAAATATATTTATGCCACAGTCTTCCTTAGCTAATTTAGATAGAAAACGCCCTCATTCAAATTATTAATCTGCAATTTCCCTGAACACTGGCACACATTTCTCCAAAATCAGGGGCACCATTAGTACATTTGAAAGCTGAGCTCTCTTCTTTATTCCTATAATTGGTAACCCTCTGAAGTTTTTATAGCTCTTACAGATGGAAATCAGAATTAAATATTAGTGCAGGCGGTATTATTTTCAGCCTGACTAGTGCCCAAAGTCTGTGTCAATGGCTGAGAGGGGGCTAGCAGAGGTTTGGTCCCTGATTATGCCCTGCTGATTGCTAATTAGATGTAAAGGTTGGAGAATAAACATGTACTTTAAATGCCTATGCCCTAATGGGGCTCTATTCTGTCTCATGGGATGGATTTCAACCCTGAATGGGAGAGACTACACTTTTGCTAAGAGTGGCTGGCTTTCTAGGTAACTAACCCAATGTGTAACTGAGAAAGCAGCTAATGGGGACAGTGTAACTCTAAAGCTGAGCCAAGCCGACATTATGAGTGGTCTTCTCTTTGATATCAAGCTGTATTCGTGTAGAGGCAATAAAGTTGTCGGGTAAAGTTCTCATTTATGAGTCCTGCTTGATTGCTCACTATCAGGACTCAAAGTGGGGAAGGTGACACAGACAGAGGGGATATACCATTGAGAGGGATGAGTTCTACTGTAAAAATGTGAGCCCATGTATTCCAAAGTCCCAAGATGAATAGAATTTGTCATTACCCAATTCTGGTTAGCATTCAGTGTACCTGACCTACACCTGCTGTCCCTAATACTGTTCCCACTCCTTTAGTGATTAGCTCCTGGCTAAAAATCACTCATGCTAATATGGAGGCCCTTTCAGATAATACAATGCTGTGAACCCAATTCTAATGCATTCTCCTATTTAAAATCCTTCAGTGACCATAGATCATTTTAGAGAGAGTCAAAACTCCTTAGCATGGTCCACAAGGCCCTCTATAACTTGACCTCTGTTTTCCTTTCTATCTTTATCTGTCTCTATTCCATTATATCATGCTTTTCATTAGCTGTGCTGAACTACTTTCAGCTCCTCAATGAACCATGTGCTCTAATGTGTCCGATCCTTTACAAGTTTCTTCTGCAAAGGACGCCTCCCTCAACTTTCCCCATTTTACCTGCTTTAAAATATATATTAGATGTCACTTCCTCCAGGAAGCCTTCCTTGAGTATCCCCTGCTGACTTAGGTATCTTAACTGTGCATTCTCATGGGATCGATTTCTCTATTACAACTTTTGATGGTCTTTTTACTTGCTTTTCTTCACAGATGTTATATCAGCTCCTCAAGGGAAGAGCCAGGGTATGCTCATCTCTGAATCCTCATATCTTACGAGTACTTCCTATCATATGGTTTGCTCTTTTTTTAAAAAAAAATTAATATTTATTTATTTTTGAGAGAAGAGAGAGACAGAGTGTGAGTGGGGGAAGGGCAGAGAAAGGGGGAGAATCTGAAGCAGGCCCAGGCTCTGAGCTGTCAGCACAGAGCCCGATGACAGGCTCGAACTTGCAAACTGTGAGATCGTGGCCTGAGCTGAAGTCGGGTGCTTAACTGACTGGGTCACCCAGGTGCCCCTCATATGGTTTGTTCTTAACAAACTTCTTATAGATGATTGTTTGAATATTGCATCTATGGCTCTATAGGTAGGGCAGGATGCAAATTTCAGGCGCCGTGGCAGAATGATGAAGACGATCTTTTTAGTCAGGGTTTTGGGAGTGCAGGGGTACCTTTGTCTTTACAACATGTAATATAAGCTGCTGATGTATATGAATGGGGCTAATACATAGAATCTTGTCCACACAGTGTGTTCTCGGGGCAATAGTATTTTCAAACCTCTTGTCTATACAGAGTTCCTTAAACATAGACCCCGAGGAAGGTGGAGTCACAGGAAGGGAGGTGGTAATGGCTTGCAGAGGCAGGGAGTGTAGGAAAAGATGTAGCAATCCATGTTCGTCTCTGCCACCAACTAACTGTGTGCCTGGGAGCAAAGTATTGATCTGCCCTGGATCTTTATTTCCTCATTGGTAAAATAGAGGGGTTTAAGCAATAAATGACTTGGTAAGCTCAAGAGGTACCACTTTAGTAAGTTTGACTCAGGTCTGCCTAAGGGGTAGGATATGAAGCAGAGGCTCTCTTGAGGACTTTTTAATATTTCCCAACTCTTATGATCTAGAATTTGATGATAAAGTATTATATTATTTTTTACATTTAAAAAACTTACAATATTAAAATAATATTTTCACTGACCCAAACTGTAAAACACAAATAATCCCAAAAAAGATTTTTAAAAATCATCCACAATTCCACCAGCCGGAGCCACATGAGTTTTATACCTATTCCTAGGCTGGCTATCATACATGTTGCTGAAACAATCAGTTGAAGATTGAAAAATCCTTACGTGTTGGTATTCAACTATTGCCTTTTACTTGTAGTTTCTTTGAAGTAGGTCAGATAATTTGGGTAGTTGGACACAGCCTTCCTGTCTGGGGTGTCCACATAAGACAATTAAAATATCTTGAACTCGGGGAGCCTGGGTGGCTCAGTGGTTTGAGTGGCTGACTCTTGGTTTTGGCTCAGGTCATGATCTCAGGTTCGTGGATTTGAGCCTGGAGTCGGGCTCTGCACTGGTGGTGTGGAGCCTGCTTGGGATCCTCTCCCTCTGCCCCTCTCCCCAGCTTGTGCTCTCTCTCTCTCTCTCTCAAAATAAATAACTAAAACTTAAAACTAACTAAATAAAAACTTGAACTAAATATATAAACAACAGCAATAAAATCAGATCCGAAGTCACTCCAGACTCGGGCTTCTTTTCCAAACCTTGTTTCACTCTCAGTGCTGGAGCCGATGCCCTGCTCTCCTGTTGTATCCAGGCATCATTCCCCACAGCATCACTGACTTGGCTGCTCAGATTGTTCCTCTTGCTTGAAGGGGAAAGCAGAGGCCTAGAGCCATCTGGTAATTGGGAGGATTTGTGCTACCTCCAGTTACAGGGTCGGTGCCACCCCTCACCATCTCCTTATCCCTTACCCTCCATGACACTAAATGGACATTTTTTTAGTGTTTGTTTTTCCAAGGGGGGAGGGGGAGAGAGAGAGAGAGGGATAGAGGATCTGATGCTCTGCACTGACAACGCAGTGAGTGAGGCTTGAACTCATGAACTGCGAGATCATGACCTGAACCGAAATCAAGAGTCGGATGCTTAAGTGACTGACACACCCAGGCACCCCTAAATGTCCATGTAAAGGATGGGGATGAATTAAGCAAAACCCCATACAAACCCTGAGAATCAGATCATGTCTAATTAATCAAACAAATACTCAAATGAATATCCTGGTTTGGCTAAGTCTTCCTAATGCCAAATCTGATTTGGAATCCAAAAGATGCCCTTAGCTTATGCTGCAACTCTGTCAGGCAGGTGATGATAATAATAATAATAATAATAATAATAATAAAGGTCTTTATATCACTGACATTTCTGGTTGAAAGTGCATCTTACCCAGGTTCTTGTGACAAATTACCAGCCAAATGCCCCCAAAGTAGTCTCAATAGACAGAGATGCTATGAGCTGCTTCAGGTAACAGGTGGTGCTGGTCAGGAAGAAACAATCAGGTGTCATTCATGACTATAGCCCGGATGATTTCCCTCCTATTTCAGTTCCAGTTACATAAAGGATCACTGCCGGCTGCATCGTGTGCTCATCCCAAATCTCTCTGAAACTTTAAGGTAGCTTGCTAAGTGGGAAAAGCCAGTCAGGTTCAGGTTCTAGGATGTGTATGAGAAGCGGCATGGCAGAGGGGAAAGAGCACTGGGCCCAGAGTCAAGAGTCCAAGTCTGTGTTCACAACTTTCTGTTTGTGGTACCTCCAACTAATTACCAAATTTCTCTCCTCGTTTTTTTTTTTTTCATCTTTTGTAATGAACATCAGAAAAGTTGCTTTCCACCTTTTCCAGTTGTAAGAACCAAAGTGAAATAACGTATAGGAAATGGACTTTAAAAATAATCTTTGTGAAGTACTGTACAAGTGTACCCTGAGTTATGGATTAATAAAACACTTCCTGTTGGTCTCAAACAATCCACAAGCCCAATTCCACTGGAGTCCATAGTCAATTGATTTAAAACAATCTGGCTATCAGCCCAGAGTAAAAACAAAATGATCACACCAGAGGTTTACTCCGGGCTTTCCCCTAGATCGTGTTTTATGAGATTGATTTCTCTAAGGAGGATTTCATCCCAAAAAGGTGAGGATGATTAATGTTCCTGTGCCAGTGCCCCCCTCGCTCCCCTCACTGTGTCTATTTCCCCACTAGGCACTTACCCTCGGTGTATCCACAAAAAAGGTTTCATAAGAACTGTGAATTCTTGAATTTATCCTGGATTATCTTTCCTATCCCCAAATTATCAATCAAGGCAGAGTTCTATTTTTGCTCAGTTAATGCCGCTGTGGGAATGGTCACTCTCAGATCCATCTTGCCTTCTATGGCATTTTAATTAGAAAGCTAACATTCTTTATTTCGGTTTGCAAAGCTCAAAGCGCATGCTGTCAGATGTAGTCCCTTGCAAGGTGCCCTTCCCCTTCTACCAGTAACCACGTGATGTACTCCACATGGCCTTAAAGCCAGCTTCCTTTTCACATCTGGGCTGCTCTAGAAGTAGTCTGCTGAACTGCTGTGACTACTGTATTTACATACCCTGTCTCCCCCGACCTTTGCCTTAAAGTCACTGGATTCTGCTCCGGTCTCACCTCAGCAGTGGATTTGATTCATTTCCCCTGCCTCAGGTCTTCAGCAGTACCCACTCTGTAGTATCTAAACTCCCGCCGACCCTAGGGGTATCCAACAGAGTTTCTGCTTTTCGGTGATCGTGTTACATCAGAGGTAGCCTTCTGGAACCCAGCAAGCTGTTTGTTTTGTCCTCACAGCTGAGTCCACAGTGTGTTTTTTAAATAAACTTTTAATTTTAGAATAGCTTTAGAGAAAGGTTGTAAAGATAGAACACAGAGGTTTCACATACCCCACACTCAGTCTCCCTTACAGTCAACATCTTACTGTTCGTGTAGTACTTTTCTCATAACTACTGAACTGATACTAATACATTATTATTAGCTAGAGTCCTTACTTCATTCAGGATTTCTTAGTATTTATCTATGTTCCTTTGTCTAATGCAGGCTCCTATCCAGGATTCCACACTACATTTAGTCATGTCTCCTTAGGCTCCTCTTGTTTGTGACAGTTTCTCTCAGACTTTCCTCATTTTGATGACCTTGTCAGTTTTGAGAAAGGCTGGTCAGGTGTTTTGCAGAATTGTAGCAACCAGGATCTGTCCAATGTTTTTCTTATGGTTATACTGGGATGATATAGTTTGGGGATAAAAACCAGAGAGGTAAAGTGCCATCACATCCTCTTAAGGGTACCTATTATCAACATTATTTACGATTCTTGATGTTGACCTTGATCAGCTGGCTGAGGTAGTATTTGTCAGGTTTCTCCATTGTAAAGTCCTTCCCTCCACCCCTTTTCATACTATGCTCTTTGGAAGGAAGTCACTATGTGTAGCACACCCTTGAGGAGCAGGGAATTATAGCTCCACCTCCTCGGGAGAGGGTATCTACATAAATCATAGAAGGGTTGTTTATTCTCCCCACTTATTAAATTGACTAAATATTCAATGATTGCTTTATATCAGTATAGACTCATGAGTATCTATTTGATACTCTGAGTTATAATCCAGTACTTGCTTTTTGAATAAAATATTTATTTTGTGGCTCAAGTTGTTTCAACTTTAACAACTGGAAGTTCCTACTGTTGGCTCCTCTGTCCCTTTGACATACTACCATCATTATGAGGTTGTTGTTGTTGTTATCATCCCCCATTCTCCAGCACTAAAATATGCTCCAGGATCATTTTGTATATTTCTTGTCCCACTCCTATAATCAGTCATTTGTGCACAAAGCTCTAGTTCTTCTTATTACAGAATGGTATTAAAAATGGCAGATTTCATATACAATGAGATGATAGCCAGACCACATATAAAAATGGAAATCTGCCCCACCGTCTGTAGCAACCAGCCCAGAAAACCAACTCATTGTCTATAGGAAGCATCCCAGGAAGGCAGCTTACTAAGAGTCAGACTTCTAGGAAGTCAGACCATTATTCCTGCAATCAGCTTAGAAAGTCAAATAATAACCCCTGTAACAACTGGTCCCAAATGGCCAAGACTTAATTAATTGTTGTCAGGACTGACAACTTCCCTACTTTTTGTCCCTGCTTCCAGCTTAGACCCATCCAGAGAAAGCAATTATGACTAGGAACCCCTAACTAACCACACAAGATACCCCACTTAGTTAGCCTGCCTATGTGTAGCGTTCCCACACCAACTGCCTCCAATCAGGACACAGCTGAAGCTTTCCATTTTTTCTTTTTTGTTTTGTTTTTTTTTTAATTTTTTAATGTTTATTTATTGTTGAGAGAGAGAGGGAGAGAGAGACAGAACTTGAGTGGGGGAGGGGCAGAGAGAGAGAAGGAGACACCGAATTCAAAGCAGGCTCCAGGCTCCGAGCTGTCAGCACAGGGCCCAATGCAGAGTTCAAACTCACGGACTGTGAGATCATGACCTGAGCGGAAGTCAGACGCTTAACTGACTGAGCCACCTAGGCACCGCTCCCTTTTTTCTACTGTAAAGCTTTCCTACTTGTCTGCCTGCCTGTGAATCAAAATGGGCGTGATGGAAGCTGGCTCCCTAGCAAGCTTTGAACAAATAACCTTCCCCAGTTCTCATTTGGTTCATCTTTACTATTTCCATAGAAACCAAAGTCTTGATGCTAGGCATGCTCATTGCTGCTGGAGTTAATTGCTTATAGGTCCCCCTAGCTCACAGTGCAAAAAAAAAAAAAATGTGTGTATACTATGTTGTATATATGTATACACATGACCATAAATATTTCTATGTGTAACCATCTTTATATTAAACTAAACATGATTTCATATTGGTGTTTCCAACTCTAATCCATTACCACATGCATCATTCTAGCCTTCTCCTAGTGCTTACCTGTAAACTCACCACAACACTGAGAACCTGGCTCCCGCTATCCACCATCCATTCACTTAATTGTTCAATCCCAGCGCATACATATGGCACTATCAGAATTGCTAATCCTTACTCACATAGGACAAAACTTGACTAACTAGAGTACAGTTCCTTTGGGTTTCAGTCTTGGAGATTTCACTCATTTTCAAAGTTGCTTGGGTCAGCACTTTCCTCCCCACCCCTACTTCAGCGAAGTGGCCATATTTGCAATACAGCTAGATTTTCTTAACATAGTGTGCGCTTGTTCCTTATATCCCTTGACCTCTTCAAGTGTTTTTTAAACTTGTATACATTCAAGTTCACTCTTTGTGATGCAAAGTTGGATGGGTTTTGACAAATACATCATGTCATAAAGCCATCATTACGGTGTCATACAGAATACTTTTACCACTTTGAAAAGTCTCTTGTGCTTCAAGTATTTAACCCCCTCTTTGGTATAAACCCCTCATGACCACTGATCTGCTTATTTTCCAGAAGGTCATGTATGGGGACTTTTCTGACTGGCTTCTTTCACTTAGCGATATGCATTTAGGATTCATCCATATTGTTGTGAGGATCCATAGTGCACTGCTTATCACTGCGTAGTGTTCCATTGTATGGATATGCCACAGTTTGCTTATCCGTTCACCTATTGAAACACATCCTGGTTTCGTTCAGGTTTTGGTGATTATTATTAAATCTGCTATAAACATTCAAGTAGAGGTTTTCTGTGGACATAAGTTTTCAAATCAGTTGAGTAAACATCTAGGAGTGTGATTACTAAATCAGATGTTAAGTCTATGTTTAGCTTTGTGGAAAACTCCCAAGCTGTTTTCCAAAGTCACTGTATTATTTCCCATTCTCATCAGCAATGGATGAGAGTGTAAAGGTGCTACTCCCTCAGTTATGTCACATTGCATGGCAAAAGGGAGATGATCTGGACATGGCTAATCTAATCACATGATTCTTTCCCTTTAAAAGCAAAGTTCTCTGCAGCTGGTAGCCAAAGAGCAAGTCAGAAACTTTCCAGGTACATGCTGCTGCTGGCTTCAAAGTGGAGGGGACCATGTTGAAGGATTGTAGAGAGCTGGGAGTGGACCCCAACCAACAGTCTTCAAGGAAATGGGAACCTCACTCCTACAACCACAAGGAACTGAATTCTGCGAATAAGCTAAATGACTTTCAAAGTCAGTTTTTCCCCATATGCTCCAGATAAGAGCCCATTCTGGCCAACACAACTTGATTACAGCCTTAGGAGACCCAGAAGAGAACTCAGTCATGCCTGCCCGGATTTCTGAACTTTAGAACTGTAAGCTAATAAATGGATGTGGTTTTAAGCCTGTAAATTTGCAGGACTTTGTAACGCAGCAATAGAAAATGAATGCAGAAGATTGTCATTGGATGGCCCCGTTTAACAAAGAAGGAAATGAATCACAAGCAAGGAATGTATTGGTGCCGAGTTCTGAAGAAAAAAAGAGGAGAGCAAGAGCAGCTGTGGCTAATTTGACTCCAGCCCTTGTCTCCTCTTCATCGGGGAGTGAAATGTGGTTGCTTAAACCTTAAGTGCTGGCATTTGAGTCTCACACTAACCTACCTTCTTGTCCTTTCCTCCAGTCAGGTGTCATCAGTCTAAGACATTGGCTTATTCCCTAAGAGAGATACACTTACATGTCATATGTAGCTTGCTGTAGGTTTTGTTTTATCCTACAGTGATGACTTTGAGGAAGGAATCTAAAGCTATCCTGGTGAAAAAAACCATTGGAGAGAAGAAGAGACAAATGAGAAACCCCCGGAACATCACATCATGTGGATAGCCATCTATTCCATTTATTCTAGTCCTGCTGAGTTGGCAGAGTCAAAGAAACCCATTTCCCCTGGCTGGCATCACTAAACCAGTTTGAGCTCCTAAAATCAAACGAGAAGAAAGGCACAGAGAGAGCCAGAATGAGCCATTCAAACAAGCTAAGCTGATTTTGACAGGTTCCCTGGTAACAAACCCAACTATGGTTATAAATGGGTCACTATAGCCTCCAGCTGTATTTCTTGTTACGTAAGCTTCCTGGAAAAGAGGATTAAACCATATTTAAGATAAACATTGGCTTTTCTATAGTAAA
The DNA here is from genome assembly GCF_014898765.1 of Herpailurus yagouaroundi. Lineage (NCBI taxonomy): Eukaryota > Metazoa > Chordata > Mammalia > Carnivora > Felidae > Herpailurus > Herpailurus yagouaroundi. Next base: position 5,681,857 of record NW_024420442.1, on the reverse strand, counting down.
TTTAGCACTGTTGTTTAAAGTGCTGTGGAATTCAATTGTGCAGGTGCTAAAATTCTAATTGCCTGTTTTTCCGGACATTCATCTTAGAATTGCTCAAAGAAAGACATTCTCTTTGACTCTTTCACATAAAACATAATGATCACAGTAAAAGGAACAGAATGGATAGGAAAGAACCCAAAGTAAAATAAAGTCCTTTAAAAAAAATAAAATAAAGGCCTTTTAGAACTCACGGACTCAAGCCATCTATTGGTGAGGATGATGCATCATTTCTCAAAGTAATCCACTTTAAGTTGTTAATGATCTGGGGGGATAACCTGTACTTGGTTTATAGTAAGAGGAAAAGAAGGCAAGAACATCTACTTTTGTGGAGTGTCCAAAATCCAGTGTTTCAGTTGAAGATGTCGATTTGGGGCCATCTATATAGCTGCAAAACCTGAATGTTTTTAGGGAAACAAAAGTTCCTAGGAGTCAACCACAACACTAAAAATGCTTGATTCTGACTTCGCATTTCTTTAGACGCTGAGAATGTTACAAAAGCTGTAGAAACAATGCGTGTGTGTGTTTCTTTTTTTATTTAATTTAAAACCTGCACAATTGCTTAATTAACCTGTGACCTGAGGCTAAGGAAAAGTACAAGCAAATACTCAAAAGGATTTGAGTGTCTTCATAATCCCCAAGGCTCTGCTCTTAGTTGGAATAATAGGAACATTGGTGAATTTCATCAAGGCTTTTAATTTAGTTGACAGGAGCTCTATACCATTGTTTGGATCATTAAAATATCCACTCATATGCCCCTTCTCTGATCGCATTCTCAAGCTGCCTGGGCGGTCGTGCACAAACATGACATGAGTTACATAAATGACAGATTGATTTTGGCAAAGCAGAGGTCTGAGGTGATAAAAGTGCTGCTATTTACCTTGATAGTATTATTCATTTAACAACTACCTACATGAAGGGGGATGGGGAAAGAAGCAGAGGACTTTCCCTCCAGAACCTAATGGCAAAGATCACGCTTCCACTGGCATCCATCTCGAAGGGGGAGACTGAGTTTCAGAGTCTCTAGCAAAGCAGGACAGAGAAGAGGGCTACAGTCCAAAAGGAGCTTAACATATTGTTAGAAATGTGACATGAATTTAGAAGACAGAAGTAAAGCACACAAATCTCCACACAGTTAAGTGCCACAGTGTGTGTACGTTAGAACGGTCTGGAACGACAAAGGATGACTAAGACCAAGGGTGGGAACGCTTCATGACTGAGCTGAAGTAGAAGTCATGAAGGATTTGGGAGTTTCTATGTTCTGCAACATAATAGATATTGGCCTTTTGATTTGATTCCAGCTATTTAGAAGTGGTTCATGTTTCTGGGCAGGTTCCTGTATTATTGAGGATATTTCTGGCTACAAATAATAGAAAAACAGACTAACAGTGACTTAAACCATAAGAACATTTAGTGTTCTCTAAAGGAAAAATCTGGAGGTAGGATTAATTCCACAGAATGATGATGCCAGGGACCTGGATAGGCATCTCGGGAATTATTTTTGCCCTCTCTTGTGGTCACTAGGTGACTGAAATAGCTGCAAGCATCATGTCCTCATATGAGAATGTTCAAAGCAGGAAGGAACACAGGAAAACAAAAGCCTGGATTTTGTTAAAGCTAAAATATGGCCAGTACCAGGAGATGAATCATGATAGATATGAGCTTGCTGGGAGGTTCTAGGGGAAGAAAATCTTTTCCAGAATCTCCCAGCAGACTTCTTTTTGAATTCTATTAGCCAGAATCGCATCATATATTTCTGACCAGCCCATTCGCTGGGAAAGGGCCACTGGATTGCCATAATTGGCTTAGGCCGACCATGATTTATTTCTTGGGCCTAGGCACATTTTAACAAACAGAATCTTTTAGGAAGGGAGTAGAGTAAGTGGCAATGGAGTAAATAAAAAAGCAATATTTACCACAGTCCCCAAAGCTGAATACGATGTTGGACATGCTTTGCAACAGAACCTAATATATGGATGATAGTCTTTGCTTCCCTCTCCCTGTCTCTCTCCATCTCTCCGTCTGTGTCTCTCCACTTATTCACACACATAGACACACGATCATAAACATCTCACCCTTAAACACATTGAAAAACTTGGATTTAAATGAGGAACACGGGAGTGGGGCAGCCGAAGTCTACATTTCTTTGGCTCCCTTCCCATACGCCTTTGTATGTCAGATAGTATTCACATTATATGAAATTGCCCAATTAGAATCTTCTGTCATTTACAAATTTCAACCTGAGATCCTTTCAAATGAAAGGTATTGAGTAGTGGTAACTACTTCTAATCAATCATAAATCAAATGCAGACAGATGGAGTTATTCTTTCTATCCATGGAGCCCTAATCTTCATCTTATTCCCATCGGATATTAGGTCAGTGGTTAACAAAACATTGTGGCTTAATATTTTTATCACTGAGAAAGCAGTGTGATTTAGGTTTACTGTGGGTATGAAGCTACAAAAGAAGTCACGTTAAATCATACTTTAAGGCATCTGGCTATAAATCTGGCCATAAATTATTTTTTTTCTTTCTGAAGAGCTTTGTCCCTAGAAGCTTAGAGTCTAAATGCTCAGACAAGATAAGTGTAGATAAACAGCCAAAATCAACACAAGGAGGTTTAGATGAAATGCTTTTCTTGAATCGAAAGGCTGAGGAAAGGTAAAAGACTAGAGTGTGCATTGCATTCGAATGTTTTATTCATGAAGAGTTCTCAGCTCAAACCTCTGAGACATGCAGAGATACTCTACTTTCTATACCATAACCTCATTTACTCAAGATGTAAATGTGGATTCCTAATCACATTTCTGGCCTTTTTAACGGCTGGATTTGTTTTGGTGATATTATAACAAGATATTTTCTTCTTCGAGTTAGGAAAACTTAACCATTCACACTGATTCCTGTATTAACTTGCAAGACAAAATTGTCTGTGAGTGCTAAAACACTAAATTTAGCTTAGCACATATATTTAAATCTATTGAGCCAGATTTTTCCTTTCGTTGGTTTAATTGCAGATCCTTAAGCAACTGTCTCTTTTATTTTGGGGTAATAATTTTGATATTCAATTCAGAGAATATCAGAGTTAAAAGGAACCTTAGAGATCACCTAGTCCAATTCCCTCATCTCTTAGATGAGACCAAAACAAAACAAAAAAAACAAAAAACATCTGAGGCTAAAACAAGTTAAATGACTTGCCTACTGTCACATAGCTAATTAGTGGCAAAATTAGGGACTGTAAACCAGCTCGTCTGACTTCAAAGTCCACGATTTTTATTCCATACAGTGATGCCTCACCTATAGTAAATTTTACCTGTAGTGTTAAATACATTGGAATCACATAACCCTGTTAAGATCCTGCTTTCCCGAGTTCTGATTAGATACAGGGAGTAAATCTGTCCACCTGAGCCCTCAGCCAGCCCAGAGAAACGCAAGACCACATAGCATGGCAATTATGAATATGGGCACTGGAATAAAGCCAGATCAGGGTTGAGATTCTGGCTCTGCGACTTACTTACTACAACTTACTTACTGCAACTGACAAGTTGCTTAACCTTGCTATGTTTCACTTTCCTTGTTTGTAAAATGGGAATAAAATTCCCTTCATGGGATTGTTGCTTGAAGAAGTAAATCCAAACATTTGAAGTCTGGAAAGCTCTCAATAGATGCTAATTCATTACTTTTTTTAAAAGTTAATTTATCTATTTCGAGAGAGAGAGAGAGAGAGAGCACAAGCAGGGAAGGAACAAGAGAGAGAGAGAGAGAGAGAGAGAGAGAGAGAGAGAGAGAATCCCAAGCAGGCTCCACACTGCAGTGCAGAGCCCGATGCGGGGCTCGAACTCACAAATCGTGAGATCATGACCTGAGCCGATATCAAGAGTCAGACGCTTAACCGACTATATATGTTTAAAGTGCTACAAACTGTGCAAAGTGCTACAGGACACTTGGGCTGCTTCTCTAACTTGGCTATTATAAATCACGCTACAATAAACATTGGGGTGCATATATTTTTTCAAATTAGTGTTTTCATTTTCTCTGGGTAAATTCTTAGTAGTGGAATTACTGGATCATATAGTATTTCTGTTTAACTTTTGAGGCCCTAGAGGGCATTACATTAAGTAAAAGAAGCTAGACAAGAAAGACAAGTACCATACGATTTCACTTATATGTGGAATCTAAAAAAAATAAAATAAAATAAAACAAACAAACACAGACTCTTGTTTTTAAGTTTATTGATTTTTCTTGTTCAGTAATCTCTACACCCAACATGGGGCTCAAACTCACGACCCCAAGATCAAGAGCTGCATGCTCTTCTGACTGAGCCAGCCAGGTGACTCTTAAATACAGAGAACAAATGGGTGGTTGCCAGAGGTGAGGTGGGTGGTGGGATGGGTGAAATAGGTAACGAGGATTAAGACGCACAAACTTCCAGTTATAAAATAAGTAAGTCACGGAGGTGAAAAGTACAGCAAAGGGAACATAGTCAATAATATTGCAGTAACATTCTATGGTGACAGATGGTGACTACCCTGACTGAGGTGAGCACTGACTAATGTCTAGAATTGTCAAATCACTACACTGTACACCTGAAACTAATATAATATTGTATGTTAACTGTACTTCAATAATAAAGATAAGTACATAAATAAATAAATAAATAAATAAATAAATAAAATGCTGTGGGAAATACTGAAGCATTGAATATAAAATTGCCCGCCAGGGGCGTCTGGGGGGCTCAGTTGGTTAAGCAACTCTTAACTTCGGCTCAGGTCATGATCTCACAGTTCGTGGCTTTGATCCCTGCACTGGGTTCTGCGCTGACAGCACGGATCCTGCTTGGGATTCTACCTCCCTCTCTTTCTCTGCCCCACCCCAGCTTGCTCTCTCTCTCTCTCTCTCTCTCTCAAAATAATTAAAAATAAACTTAGAAAAAAATAAAATACAATTGCCCTCCAGAACCTATAATTCGCCAGGAAGACCAGAATTTTATATATAGAAAACATTACCACCGGTGACATATATACTTGGTTTTAAAAAAATAAAAAATAAAAAAAAAAACACTTGACTTAGTGACTCATTTACACTCATTTATTAGATCAACTCCGGGGAGATTAAGATCAATGTGCCAGAGTGTGCTAGAACCAGCAGAAGAGGCTTAATTAGTGAGTTAGAAGCTGAGCCGGGTGTTGAAAGCTGAGTAGAACTTGAAGAGGCAGGGAGGAGGAGGGAGTGCATCGCAGGGGGAGGAAATCGCCTAAGTAACATGATGGAGAAGGAATTTATAGTGTACATTGGCAGCAGTGAGGAAAGGAGTGGGAGGGAAGTAGGATGAGGATAAATTATTAATGGAACCGCAAGGCTCCCAGTGCCTGTACCTGGCGAGAGGTTAACAGAGACTGGTCTAGCCCATGTTACTAGGGCAGGAAGAGAGGCAAAGAGAAGATGCTCCGCTTAGTGGAAGGGTGACAGAGTTGTCTAGAACTCTTCCTGGGCCATGATTCTGGAGGTGTAGCATAGACAGTGAGTGGTGGGGTTACAGAGGTTTGCTGTACCGACTGAGAGGTTCAAGTTTCAGTGTTGTGGCTTCCAACATTTACAATGATATTTGATATATTTTCTTCCTGAGCAAGAAAGGGAGAAAATGTACCTTTCCAAATACCTGCTGAAAAGTAGGATCTGGTCCAGCCTCAAGGGAAAAGTAGCCCTGAAAGCTGAGAGCCTTGTTGACTACCTGCAATACAGCTCTTTTTCCCTCTCAGCTTTACTGAGATATAATAGACATAAAACGCTGTGTAAGCTTAAGTGTACTATGTGATGATTTGACACGTGTATCTATTGTGAAATCGTTACCACAATAATGTTAGTTAACACATTCTTTTTTTTAAAGTTTGTTTATTTTGAGAGAGAGAAGGAAAGAGAGAGAAAGAGAGAGCAGGGGAGGGGCAGACAGAGAAGGAGAGAGAATCTCAAGAAGGTTCTGTGCTGTCCGCACAGAGCTGGACGCAGGGCTCGAACTCGCAAACTCTGAGATCATGACCTGAACTGAAATCAAGAGTCAAATGCACAAAGGACTGAGCCACATAGGCGCCCATATTCTTCTTAATGATGCTTTCAAAGATGGAGGAGGGGCCGTCTGTGTTGTGGACAGCGTAAGGGTGCAATGGGAAGATTCATGGATGGCCAACATCATTTGCTGCCACCTCTACTCCTCTCAGCCTGTGTAGCAGAGCTGTTGTCAACAGAGATGCTGCATGATGGCACTGACTATGGACAGTGGTGGAGTCGATACAGTCCCTATGGTTCTACCAAAGAAGGGCACTATCCCTTTACTGTAGCCTTTTCTCCCCCCATATTCACACAGGGAGATCCAATTGGCCACTTAATGTACCAGTTTCCTACTTTGGGGGTAAAAAAACCCCAAATCAAGTCAGTAAGTATTTTTTTTTTCTGAGTTAAGCACCAGCAATTCAGAATCTGTCACAACACATCTTGGGAAGGGAACGCTGACGTTAGACTGAAATCCTCAACTTCCCATCCAGCCCGGAGTAATCATTTACTGCTTCGGCCCGCAGGTCCTTGCTGAAAGTATGTAAGAACCTCACAGAAAAGCCAAACCCTCACTTCTCTATCAGGTTCCCCCTTCAGTGCTTGCACCACTGCTGCCCCAGATTCAGTACCTGTTTCCCACTCCGACCTCTGTTGTCAGGACAGCCGGATGTGACTTCTTGGCGCCCAGGGTCCTGACACCAGCAAATTTCGCACAGCTCTCCCACTGCCAATGCTAACACCACCTTTTCTAAACACTTGCAGAGCACTTATCATGTGTCGGGCACAGTGCTTTCTTTATGAGGATTATGAAATTTTTTTTAAATTTTTTTTCAACGTTTTTTTATTTATTTTTTGGACAGAGAGAGACAGAGCATGAACAGGGGAGGGTCAGAGAGAGAGGGAGACACAGAATCGGAAACAGGCTCCAGGCTCTGAGCCATCAGCCCAGAGCCTGACGCGGGGCTCGAACTCACGGACCGCGAGATCGTGACCTGGCTGAAGTCGGACGCTTAACCGACTGCGCCACCCAGGCGCCCCGAGGATTATGAAATTTAATCCTCACAAAAGCTTTGTGGGATAGATACTGATATTGTGACCCCCACTTTTTTTTTTTTAACAGAGAAACTGATGCATAGAGAAGAGAGAACCTTGCCCAAGGTTGGACAGTGAGCATGCCCAAGGTTGGAGTAGGAGCATGCATTCCACTTGAGACAGTCTGATTCCAGAGGCCACACTAATAACAACTAGAGTATAAGAATTGGCAGCTTAAGGGAGTTCTGTATATTCCATTACTTCAGAGCTTCTAGAAGAGAGTAGTAAAAGAACTTCTGTGGGTCAGTTGACCAGAGGCCTATCAGAGATAGGCTAGGTTATTTTTTTAGGCCCATTTCTGTGAGTTTCTTCAATGGCTCACATTATACTAGTTTAAAGGAATTGTTAGCCAGAGGTTTGATTTGTGGACTATAGTCAGGAGGGGCTGGAGAAGGACGAATCTGACAGAGGGTGGAGGGAGCTGTACTTCACTCTGCCCAGAGGGAAGTGGTTGTTCCAGCAACAATGGGCAAATGGAGGTTGTTCAAAACAAGTGCATTCCATGGTCTTTTCCCTTAGGACTAATGTAGTATTGATTGGTTGCTTCAAATTCATCATTTGCTGAGTCAATAATATCGATTGATCTGTGGCTGGGTGCAACACATTATGCTAAGTAATGTGGGGATACATAAAGACATCAGGAGTACAGATTTGCTCTCCTTGGGCTGCTAATAAAGAGCATAAATTGGGGATAACACACAGGTGGAAAATAACAGAGCACATACAAGGATATAAGCACATGACCAGAAGACACTGGGTGTAAGGCAAAGGTTCTCAAGGTCATGCGTCAAGAGGGCTCAGAATCACCACCAACACCTACCTTGTAGTGAGTTGTTTTGAATTTTAGTCAATATTTTCAGGAGAAGGTTTGAGGTATGCCCATTGAACTTTCACTGAGTGATATCTCTAAAGAAAAGGTTCTCAAATCTGACTCTGCACCAGATTAATGTGTTGAAATATTGTCAGGTACAAAAGACCAGGATCCTACTCAGATCTACCGAGTTGAAAATCTTCAGGTATTTGGCGCCTAGAAATCTCTGTTCTTAGCAAGAGTCATTTAGAAAAAAATTAATGCTAATACTGTTTATCTTCGTCCATTTGGAGTGCTATAACAAAACTACTGTAGACTAGGTGGTTTAAACAGCAAATATTTATTCCTCACAGGTCTAGAGCCTGGGAACTTCACGATCGAGTCACTGGTAGATTTGGTGTCTGGTGGGGACCTACTTCTTGATTCATATACACCATTTTCTTGCTGTGTCCTCACAGCAGAAGGGACAAGAAAGCTCTCTGGGGTCTCTGGGCATTAATCCCATTCATAAGGACTCTACTCTCATAACCGAATTACCTCCCAAAGGCCCTACCTCCTAATGCTACCACATTGGGGTTAGGATTTCGAAGTATGAATTTTTTGATGACACATTCAGTCCATAAACACTGTTGATTTCATTTACACCAGGGTGACGGCATGGGGAATCAAATGAGACTAAAAATGTGAAATTGACAAACTATAGTTACATTCATTTAGGGTCTTCTGTGTGCCAGGCATCATTCTAGGTGTTTTTATTATATTATTCAATTACTTATATTCTGCTGTGTTCATGTAATTGTCAGCCTCGGCTTCTTCATTAAAGCTATATGGTTTTGAAGAATATCTCCAAAATGTTAACAGTAACTACCTTCAGGTGATGGGTTATGGGTGATCTTTATTTTTTCTTCCTTATGCTTTCTGCATTCTGCCATGCTTTTTCATTTGCAAGGATCATGTGTTACTTCTGTAATCAGAAAAATCTCCAAGTCCACAAAAATTGCTACAAATTTCTCAATGACACATGGGCAGTCCACATTCACAGTACTAGTGAATCTGTAAAACATTATTTGGGGAAAGTGTTCCGAGATTAAGAAATAGTTGAAGATGATTGGGCTAGATATTAAATATCCTTATCAAAATGTTGCCATAGCAACATTCCTCCATTTTCTTGGAGGATCCCAAGAGAATGAAATCTGGATGGCAATGTTTGTCAGGGAAGAAAGAGATGAGGAAAATTCAATAGTGTGTGAATACTTAGTTCTAAGATGGTACCGCAGAAACAAGTCCCAGTTATTGTGAGGCCTTTTGCATACCACCAAAGAGGATGGATATATGGAAGCAAAGACTGCAGACTCTGCAATTATATGTTACTGATTTCACAATCTGGCTTTAGGCTGGCTGGATTCGGTCGGTCCCCAACTCCAAATTACTAATGTGAGATGGTCACTAGTTGGGTGTATATTCTAAATGTGGAAGATGCTCTAATTCCTGCCAGAAGCCTCTAATGCATCCACAATGCATCACACCTTTTGGAGACCTGGAACTTGTCCTACATTTGCCACCGTACCCCCTCAGGGCATAGTAATTCAATAGTGGCAACATTAGCAGAAGCAGAAGTGGCAGCCAGTACGGTGCCTTGCTTACCCTCAATATAATGGGTCACGTAGCCTGAATGACACTTACACAAGTCTACTTTCCTGCTTTCTGTCTTCACCTCTACTGTTGCTTAAGATGACAGATTTTTATCTGTTATTTTCTACTGCTGCTAAATCACCATGGAAATGAGTGAATGGTCAAAATCAAATGCAAACTAAGGTGGCTAATGATTCAGAAAAAGCATCTGAAAGGAAACCAGTTCAAGCCCTAGTTTACTTTTAAATTGTAGTTTAAGAAAATAATGACAGTCTGGAGGAGGAAAATATAGTTAAGAGGCAAAAATGAGCTTAGTACTTGTTTTATTTGTATTAAACAGTTCAACTCCTCAAATGAAAGCTGCAGCCTCTGTGCAATACCCTAAAAATGGAATGCCTGAAATTCTGAATCCCTTTTTCTTGAGAAGCCATGGAAATAGAGTGCACATTTGTTGTAGACACCCTTCAGCCACTTAGAATTCATTCATCCTTTATATATTTTTATTTTTATTTTTTTATGTTTATTTATTTTTGAGGGGGGGGGCATGGGCAGAGAGAGAGGGAGACACAGAATCCGAAGCAGGCTTCGGGCTCCGTAATCAGGGGCAGTGAGGTCATGACCTGAGCCCAAGTCAGACACTTAACAAACTGAGCCACCCAGGCGCCCCCATTCATTCTTTTTAATAACAATTTGTTTTCCACTTGGAAAATGGCCTGCCTCTCATTCTATGTAATATGGCTCAAGTGGTCAATGAAATTATTGTGCCCACCATAGGATTCTGAGGAATGCTGGGGAAAGCAATGTCTAAGAGAACAAAAGAACCGATGGAAATTTGTGATATGAGATCCAGACTTGTATTGCTTTGAATATCAGAAGAGATGTGGCTTTAGTTTGTACTCCAAATCAGATGACACAGTGCATATTTGTAACCGGGAATAAAAAGAATGGAAGGAAATACATCAATTGTTAATAGTGCTCATCCCTGGATCGCGAGATGATTAATGTCTAGCGTTTTCTTCGTTATAAAAGAAGAAAGGGTCATGCTCATTATATAATATTTAAAATCACGTAAAACAGCCCGATACATTTGTTAGAAAAATACCCCAGTGCATGTGCTGTCCTAGTTTGGGAAGCCAGACAAGCCTTCATCTGGTGAGATGGCGCACTTCCTCCCACAGTCATCCCCAAGCAGCCAGAAGCCTTAGAGAATAGGTTCCTTTTCTTGTTTCAGGATCATAAACGAATCCGTTGTTCTTACCCCCTAAGATTTGATGTTTTCAGCACACAGAATTCACGTGAATACACAATACAGCATAGATACCTCATGAGAAACCTGAATATATGTTGAGTCGGGTCACAAGAAAAATCTCATGATACTCAACTTTCTTAATGCAAGTGTGCAGCCTCTCCCATCATCATTGCCTTTGTCAGCCAAAGTCTGCGCCTAGGAATCTCTCTCTCTCTCTCTCTCTCTCTCTCTCTCTCTCTCTCATCTTTTCTGCCCTTGTCTTGGGTCTTTGCTTCAGGCTGAGGCCAAAAGAGAGGCAAAAATGGGCTTAATATTTTGTTTTCATTGTATTAAACAGTTCAGCTCTTCAAATGAAAGCTGCAGCCTCTGTCTTCTACCCCCACAATACAATGCCTGACATTCAGAGTCCCTTTTTCTTGATCAAAAACGGCTTATTCTATTGCTTCTATGGTCTTTCTTGCCTGATCAGATTTATAAAAAGTTCTCTTAGCTGTTTACAACTCTGTCTCCTGTTGTAAGCAGCCCACACAATCCAACTGATAACTCATTCCCTGTGCATACGCAGCATATGTCTTTTGCACAGACTGGTGCTAACCACAGGACTGGTTTGCATGTTAATGACAACATCATTTTCTCTCTGAAAGTTTCATGGCCCTTTCTCACAAATTAGAATATACTTAAGATCACATCTTAATTGTAACATATTGGAGCCTGACGTTATCCGGGGTCAGTCCCTGGTTCACAGGTGCTTCTGGGAGTCTGGTGGGAAAAAGAAAATTTACATTTCAAGCGGTTCTTTCTTGTGAATTGGTAAAGCTCAGAATACAAGTACTTAAGTTGTGATTTTTTTTCTGAAAACATAGAACGGCACTGAGTAGAAACATTATATGGCAAGAATCAAAAGTTGGGAGGTTTTAATTTGAGTTCTTTTTACAGAGGAAATTTTGTCCACATACAAAATAATGATTCCACACATGTATATTTCACTTTTTAACTTTCATATTTGTCTTGGCTCTCTGACAATGAAGACACTTAATCTACCTCCTCTGTAATATCTACCCTCAGGACTCCTGGCTATACTAATCTCAGTCTTTTCTGACATTATCACTTTCAGTACATTTTAAACAGTCAGTACCTAACTGAGGACTGTATTGCATGACTCTTAACATGCTTCATGTCTCCCTAAATAGGTTTTAAAAGTCCTGAAGGAAGAATTGGACTGAGTCTTTGGGTCTAGGTTCGAATCCCAACTATACTATAAGGAATACCACAGTGGGCACAATAGAGAACATTCCTGCTTTCACGGACCTTACATCTAGTGGGGTGGGAGGAGGAAATAAACAGAAAGCAATTTGATAATCAAGAGAATTTCAGTAGGTGGTGAGTGCTACGAGGAAAATAAAAGGGATTATGATAGAGATTGATTTGTGGAGTAGAGAAGAGGAAACAAAGTGCATAGGCCCTTTAGTGGTGTATATAAGGAATCCATAAGGAGCAGAGTGTGCAAGGAGGCGGGGTGAGAAACAAAGTTAGGAGGTAGGCAAGGGTAGCTCGTGAGGGCTCTTCTTTTGTACATTGTTAAGAATTTGAACTCCATTCAAATTGTGACGGGAAGCCACTTAATCAGTATTAAGCAAGGACGCAGTTTGATCTGTTTCGTGAATATTACTCTGACTGCTGTGTAAGAAAGAACATAAAGACACAGGAGTAGAATTGGGGAAGCTTGTTATGGGCTAGTGAGTGCCAGTATCTTAAGTGAGAAGGCTTGGATTAGCACTGTAGAAATTGAGACAGGGGAGAAAGGTCCGATTTTGGATATATTTTTCAGGGAGAATTTTCAGGACTTTCCGATGGATTTTATCTGGCAGTGATTATGGCCTGAGAAGTTCAAAGGAAGACATGACTGGAAGATGTATTTCTTTAAGTTTATATTATAAGATTCTGGGTAATAAATTATACATGACCAGAAAACAAATTATTGCTTCACATTTTTCTGCATACTCTGGGCAAGCCTTGCATTTGTGGTCAACATCAACAGAGCACAGTAATGACTTAAAAGAGAGTCACCAGAAACAAGTATTCAGAAGAGGCAGGATGGATAATGTAGTGTCATGAGTGATGGCATGACCAGCATTAAATAAATGGTATTAGTGAACTGCAGAGGCAAGATCTATATTATTTCATAACCAACTGGTTGTAAAGAGCCATGGTATTATGAATAATACCAGTATTGCTATGTTTTTTTTTTTAAGTTGAGAGATATGAAATTAGCCAGGAATGGCACATTTGACAATCAAATACACAAAGACATTACTTCTAGACCTGAACAGAAAGAAACAGTGCCCAGACATGACTAAGATTCTTCACCTATATTTTTTCTTTAAGAAACAAATGTAAATGTACCTCCTCTCTATCCATTAGTCAAAATCTTCATCTATCTAGTATTGTAAATACTCATCCATAAATCACTATACTTCATATGGGCCCACTGATTTACTAGTATGTTTTAAAATTAATTTGTGAGAGAGAGGGAAGATGGCGGCGTAGGAGGACGCTGGGCTCACCGCGCGTCCTGCTGATCACTTAGATTCCACCTACACCTGCCTAAATAACCCAGAAAACCACCAGAGGATTAGCAGAACGGAGTTGCCGGAGCCAAGCGCAGACGAGAGGCCCACGGAAGAGGGTAGGAAGGGCGGCAAGGCGGTGCGCGCTCCACGGACTGGTGGGAGGGAGCCGGGGCGGAGGGGCGGCTCACCGGCAAAGCAGAGCCCCCGAGTCTGGCTTGCAAAAAGCGGAGGGGCCTGATGGACTGTGTTCCCACAGCAAACGCGACTTAGCGTCTGGGAGGTCATAAGTTAACAGCTCTGCTCAGAAAGCAGGAAGGCTGGAGGAAAAAGGGAAGGAGAGCTGCTGAGCCCCCTGACGACAGAGCTCAGTTTGGTGGGGAACAAAGGCGCTCGCCAGTGCCATCTCCCCCGCCCATCCCCCAGCCAAAATCCCAAAGAGAACCAGTTCCTGCCAGGGAACTTGCTCGCTCCGCGCAAACACCCAACTCTGCGCTTCTGCAGAGCCAAACCTCCGGCAGTGGATCTGACTCCCTCCTGCTGCCACAGGGCCCCTCCTGAAGTGGATCACCTAAGGAGAAGCAAGCTAAGCCTGCCCCTCCTGCCCCTGTGCACCTTGCCTACCCACCCCAGCTAAGACGCCAGATCCCCAGCATCACAAGCCTGGCAGTGTGCAAGTAGCCCAGACAGGCCACCCCACCCCACAGTGAATCCTACCCCTAGGAGAGGGGAAGAGAAGGCACGCACCAGTCTGACTGTGGCCCGAGCGGTGGGCTGGGGGCAGACATCAGGTCTGACTGTGACTCCGCCCACCAGCTCCAGTTATACACCACAGCACAGGGAAAGTGCCCTGCAGGTCTGCACTACTCCAGGGACTATCCAAAATGACCAAACGGAAGAATTCCCCTCAGAAGAATCTCCAGGAAATAACAACAGCTAATGAACTGATCAAAAAGGATTTAAATAATATAACAGAAAGTGATTTTAGAATAATAGTCATAAAATTAATCACTGGGCTTGAAAACAGTATAGAGAACAGCAGAGGATCTCTTGCTACAGAGATCAAGGGACTCAGGAACAGTCAGGAGTAGCTGAAAAACGCTTTAAACGAAATGCAAAACAAAATGGAAACCACCATGGCTCGGATTGAAGAGGCAGAGGAGAGAATAGGTGAACTAGAAGATAAAGTTATGGAAAAAGAGGAAGCTGAGAAAAAGAGAGATAAAAAAATCCAGGAGTATGAGGGGAAAATTCGAGAACTAAGTGATACACTAAAAAGAAATAATATACGCATAATTGGTATCCCAGAGGAGGAAGAGAGAGGGAAAGGTGCTGAAGGGGTACTTGAAGAAATAATAGCTGAGAACTTCCCTGAAGTGGGGAAGGAAAAAGGCATTGAAATCCAAGAGGCACAGAGAACTCCCTTCAGACGTGACTTGAATCGATCTTCTGCACGACATATCATAGTGAAACTGGCAAAATACAAGGATAAAGAGAAAATTCTGAAAGCAGCAAGGGGTAAACGTGCCCTCACATATAAAGGGAGACCTATAAGACTCGTGACTGATCTCTCTTTTGAAACTTGGCAGGCCAGAAAGAGTTGGCACGAGATTTTCAGTGTGCTAGACAGAAAAAATATGCAGCCGAGAATCCTATATCCAGCAAGTCTGTCATTTAGAATAGAAGGAGAGATAAAGGTCTTCCCAAACAAACAAAAACTGAAGGAATTTGTCACCACTAAACCAGCCCTCCAAGAGATCCTAAGGGGGACCCTGTGAGACAAAGTACCAGAGACATCACTACAAGCATAAAACATACAGACATCACAATGACTCTAAACCCACATCTTTCTATAATAACACTGAATGTAAATGGATGAAATGCGCCAACCAAAAGACATAGGGTATCAGAATGGATAAAAAAACAAGACCCATCTATTTGCTGTCTACAAGAGACTCATTTTAGACCTGAGGACACCTTTAGATTGAGAGTGAGGGGATGGAGAACTATTTATCATGCTACTGGAAGCCAAAAGAAAGCTGGAGTAGCCATACTTCTATCAGACAAACTAGACTTTAAATTAAAGGCTGTAACAAGAGATGAAGAAGGACATTATATAATAGTGACAGGGTCTATCCATCAGGAAGAGCTAACAATTATAAATGTCTATGCGCCGAATACCGGAGCGCCCAAATATATAAAACAATTACTCATAAACATAAGCAACCTTATTGAGAAGAATGTGGTAATTGCAGGGGACTTTAACACCCCACTTACAGAAATGGATAGATCATCTAGACACACGGTCAATAAAGAAACAAGGGCCCTGAATGAGACATTGGATCAGATGGACTTGACAGATATATTTAGAACTCTGCATCCCAAAGCAACAGAATATACTTTCTTCTCGAGTGCACATGGAACATTCTCCAAGATAGATCATATACTGGGTCACAAAACAGCCCTTCATAAGTTTACAAGAATTGAAATCATACCATGCATACTTTCAGACCACAATGCGATGAAGCTTGAAATCAACCACAGAAAAAAGTCTGGAAAACCTCCAAAAGCATGGAGGTTAAAGAACACCCTACTAACGAATGAGTGGGTCAACCAGGCAATTCGAGAAGAAATTGAAAAATATATGGAAACAAACGAAAATGAAAATACAACAATCTAAACGCTTTGGGACACAGTGAAGGCAGTCCTGAGAGGAAAATACATTGCAATCCAGGCCTATCTCAAGAAACAAGAAAAATCCCAAATGCAAAATCTAACAGCACACCTAAAGGAAATAGAAGCAGAACAGCAAAGGCAGCCTAAACCCAGCAGAAGAAGAGAAATAATAAAGATCAGAGCAGAAATAAACAATATAGAATCTAAAAAAACTGTAGAGCAGATCAAGGAAACCAAGAGTTGGGTTTTTGAAAAAATAAACAAAATTGACAAACCTCTAGCCAGGCTTCTCAAAAAGAAAAGGGAGATGACCCAAATAGATAAAATCATGAATGAAAATGGAATGATGACAACCAATCCCTCAGAGATACAAACAATTATCAGGGAATACTATGAAAAATTATATGCCAACAAATTGGACAACCTGGAAGAAATGGACAAATTCCTGAACACCCACACTCTTCCAAAACTCAATCAGGAGGAAATAGAAAGCTTGAACAGACCCATAACCAGCGAGGAAATTGAACCGGTTATCAAAAATCTCCCAACAAATAAGATTCCAGGACCAGATGGCTTCCCAGGGGAGTTCTACCAGACGTTTAAAGCAGAGATAATACCTATCCTTCTCAAGCTATTCCAAGAAATAGAAAGGGAAGGAAAACTTCCAGACTCATTCTATGAAGCCAGTATTACTTTGATTCCTAAACCAGACAGAGACCCAGTAAAAAAAGAGAACTACAGGCCAATATCCCTGATGAATATGGATGCAAAAATTCTCAATAAGATACTAGCAAATCGAATTCAACGGCATATAAAAAGAATTATTCACCATGATCAAGTGGGATTCATTCCTGGGATGCAGGGCTGTTTCAACATTCGCAAATCAACCAACGTGATACATCACATTAACAAAAAAAAAGAGAAAAACCATATGATCCTGTCAATCGATGCAGAAAAGGCCTTTGACAAAATCCAGCACCCTTTCTTAATAAAAACCCTTGAGAAAGTCGGGATAGAAGGAACATACTTAAAGATCATAAAAGACATTTATGAAAAGCCCACAGCTAACATCATCCTCAACGGGGAAAAACTGAGAGCTTTTTCCCTGAGATCAGGAACACGACAGGGATGCCCACTCTCACCGCTGTTGTTTAACCTAGTGCTGGAAGTTCTAGCATCAGCAATCAGACAACAACAGGAAATCAAAGGCATCAAAATTGGCACAGATGAAGTCAAGCTTTTTGCAGATGACATGATATTATACATGGAAAATCCGATAGACTCCACCAAAAGTCTGCTAGAACTGATACATGAATTCAGCAAAGTTGCAGGATACAAAATCAATGTACAGAAATCATTTGCATTCTTATACACTAACAATGAAGCACCAGAAAGACAAATAAAGAAACTGATCCCATTCACAATTGCACCAAGAAGCATAAAATACCTAGGAATAAATCTAACCAAAGATGTAAAGGATCTGTATGCTGAAAACTATAGAAAGCTTATGAAGGTAATTGAAGAAGATTTAAAGAAATGGAAAGACATTCCCTGCTCATGGATTGGAAGAATAAATATTGTCAAAATGTCAATACTACCCAAAGCTATCTACACATTCAATGCAATCCCAATCAAAATTGCACCAGCATTCTTCTCGAAACTAGAACAAGCAATCCTAAAATTCATATGGAACCACAAAAGGCCCCGAATAGCCAAAGTAATTTTGAAGAAGAAGACCAAAGCAGGAGGCATCACAATCCCAGACTTTAGCCTCTACTACAAAGCTGTCATCATCAAGACAGCATGGTATTGGCACAAAAACAGACACATAGACCAATGGAATAGAATAGAAACCCCAGAACTAGACCCACAAACGTATGGCCAACTCATCTTTGACAAAGCAGGAAAGAACATCCAATGGAAAAAAGACAGTCTCTTTAACAAATGGTGCTGGGAGAACTGGACAGCAACATGCAGAAGGTTGAAACTAGACCACTTTCTCACACCATTCACAAAAATAAACTCAAAATGGATCAAGGACCTGAATGTGAGACAAGAAACCATCAAAACCTTAGAGGAGAAAGCAGGAAAAGACCTCTCTGACCTCAGCCGTAGCAATCTCTTACTCGACACGTCCCCAAAGGCAAGGGAATTAAAAGCAAAAGTGAATTACTGGGACCTCATGAAGATAAAAAGCTTCTGCACAGCAAAGGAAACAACCAACAAAACTAAAAGGCAACCAACGGAATGGGAAAAGATATTTGCAAATGACATATCGGACAAAGGGCTAGTATCCAAAATCTATAAAGAGCTCACCAAACTCCACACCCGAAAAGCAAATAACCCAGTGAAGAAATGGGCAGAAAGCATGAATAGACACTTCTCTAAAGAAGACATCCGGATGGCCAACAGGCACATGAAAAGATGTTCAGCATCGCTCCTTATCAGGGAAATACAAATCAAAACCACACTCAGGTATCACCTCACGCCAGTCAGAGTGGCCAAAATGAACAAATCAGGAGACTCTAGATGCTGGAGAGGATGTGGAGAAACGGGAACCCTCTTGCACTGTTGGTGGGAATGCAAATTGGTGCAGCCGTTCTGGAAAGCAGTGTGGAGGTTCCTCAGAAAATTAAAAATAGACCTACCCTATGACCCAGCAATAGCACTGCTAGGAATTTATCCAAGGGACACAGGAGTACTGATGCATAGGGGCACTTGTACCCCAATGTTCATAGCAGCACTCTCAACAATAGCCAAATTATGGAAAGAGCCTAAATGTCCATCAACTGATGAATGGATAAAGAAATTGTGGTTTATATACACAATGGAATACTACGTGGCAATGAGAAAAAATGAAATATGGCCTTTTGTAGCAACGTGGATGGAACTGGAGAGTGTGATGCTAAGTGAAATAAGCCATACAGAGAAAGACAGATACCATATGGTCACTCTTATGTGGATCCTGAGAAACTTAACAGGAACCCATGGGGGAGGGGAAGGAAAAAAAAAAAAAGAGGTTAGAGTGGGAGAGAGCCAAAGCATAAGAGACTGTTGAGAACTGAGAGCAAACTGAGGGTTGATGGGGGGTGGGAGGGAGGAGAGGGTGGGTGATGGGTATTGAGGAGGGCACCTTTTGGGATGAGCACTGGGTGTTGTATGGAAACCAATTTGACAATAAATTTCATATATAAATAAAAAATAAAATAAAATAAAATTAAGTTGTGTTTATAGTTGGAGATCCCACATAAATTACTTACCCAGGCTCCTCCACTCTACAACTTAGAAATGGCCCCACTTCCATTTATCCAAGCACCCAAGTTCTATTTCTTTCCCTGTACTATGGATTTGCATTTCCTCTCTCATACACATATACACATGGTAATTTTCTTTTAATCTAGCATCATCAATGGAGATGTTCTAAAAAATGTTAATTTTCAGAAAATACTTAAACTTGCCTCTTTAAGAACTGAAATGTTTAGAAAGGCAGCAAGAAATGGATTATATTTTATACAAATTCATATCCAAGATGATAAAAAATAGACTATGAAAACATTTCACGTGATGATTCAAGAAACAGATCAATATGACCATCAAATATCAGACCATGCAACACATTATCATGTCCTTGGTTTTTATTGAGATATGTTATAAATATCTTCAAATAGCCCCAAATTTCAGTGCTTAACTGCTTGAGCATAGTCTTAGAAGTTTTACCCTCTAGATTGCTACAAGAATGTCTGTCATTTTTCACTGTGGTATGTCAGCCTGAAATGACAACTTTCTTAATTTGCTTGTAGTTTATAATTGGCTGCTTCTAATCTTCTATAGATTGGAAAATGAAATAAGTAAGTTTATTTTGCTTGTGTACAAAGATATATAGATGTCTACGTATTGATAAAGATATATCAATATGTGAATCTGAGCAAGGAGTGAAATACATGTATGCAATACAATACAAAAATACTTGGGCTTTAGTTCATGGGAGTTTTGAGAACTCCCTCAGGTTGATTTTTTCATTTGTCTGTTTCTAGGATCCAAGTGGAAGTTGCTGGAATTCTAATTAATACTCTTGTGTGTGTCTGTATTGTATGTGTGTGTTGAGATTACATTTTATATTTTGTATACACCTATCTTATTACATGATAAACACCAGATTTGACTTAATATCCTAAACCAGAGGGAATGCTTATTAAAATCATTATTTAAAGCCATGTTCATACCTCTGATGTTGACATTCTTGACATTTATTTGAACTGGTGGTCCTCTTAGTCCAGTAGTCTTTAGTGTTCATCAATAAAAGAAAAACAGTGCTTGCGGTGCCTGGGTGGCTCAGTTGGTAAAGTGGCCGACTTCGGCTCAGTTTGAGCCCCGCATCCGGCTCTGTGCTGGCAGCTCAGAGCCTGGCCTACTTCCGATTCTGTGTCTCCCTCTCTCTCTGCCCCTCCCCTGCTTGCTCCCTGTCTCTCTCTCAAAAATAATAAACATTAAAAAAATAAAAAAAAAAAGCAAAACAGTGCTTAAATTTTGCTAATGTACATGAACTACATAGCCTAGCAGGGTCCGAATCCAACCCAACAGTTTAATTGAGTGAAGGGTTCTCTGGAAGACTCGTGGTTTTATGTAAAAGCAATAGAATTTTAAATATATTTATTGAACGTATTTACTAATAGCAATGATTCATTTTGCAATAAGCTCAGTCAATCTTGTGTAGTGCACACTTGTACCTTGACACCCTAGGGCTCCCTCCTTATTAAACCCCCAGAGTCACAAACAGTGTCTATTCTATTCTTTTGGATTTCTCATTCTACTGGCACCATGCAACAGTAGCACAACAATCCTCTAATCTCCTTTAAAATAATAATGAAGCTTCCCTTTTTTGATTGAAAAATTTGAGGTCAGGAGAGCCTCAACCTGTGTCCCCTGTTCCATGAGTTATTCACTGTGACAGGCAGACGAACTACAAATCTTTGAGAAATAGCAGCAATCTTACCTTTCTTTAATTACCTTTCTTTTATAAAAATGACCTTTGGTGCCTTTCTAGCCTATAGGAGAATACCTATCAAAGGAGGCCCTAGGAGTCTTTTAAGCTTTCAGGTCAGCATTATGCTTTTGAAGAAGGGAACTCTGCTAGGATTCAGAAGACCTGGATTATTCTTTGTGTTTCCTTGGTAACTCATTTCTTGACCTTGAGTAAGTCACTAAAGGCCTCCCTCGGCCTCAAATTCTTCACTTCTAAAAATGGGTATATCTCTTGATTAAGGTATGCTGTCTAATTTTCTCTCTCCAATAATGTTGACATTTACTCATGGGAAGAATCTCTCCATTGGCTCATGGCTTATGTATTATGTAGTGATTAGGTCATGAGAGTGGAGCCCTCAAGAATGGGATTAAAGCCCTGATAAAAAAAAAAAAGACCCCAGAGAGCTCCCCATTCCTTCTGCCTGGTGAGGATACAGTGAGGAGAACCAGGAAGCAGATTCTCACCAGACACAGAATCTACCAGTGCCCTGATCTTGGACTCCCCCAGCCTCCAGTACTGTAAGAAATAAATTTTTGTTGTTTATAAGCCACCCAGTCTATAATATTTTTGTTATAGCAGCCCAAACAAAGATACCACAGATGCATACGTAGCAATCCCCTACCTTGCAAAGCTTGAGGGATTCCCAGACATGATACACAGTGGCCGCCATTGAACCCTCAGCTTATGAACATGATTACTACCCTGCTAAAGTTGGTGCTCAATCTCTTCCTTTATCTTTGTTTCTCCATCTCAGTCTCTGTGTTGGCAAGGGTAAATTACCCTTGAGTTCAGGAAATGTTGGGGAGGATAGGATACATGTTGATTCTACATTTAAGAGGCAGTGGTTCCCTTCTGGCTTTTCCCTGAGTCTGTCACTAGCTAAGTTTTTATTATGGACTAAACATACGCCCCCACAAAATCCATATGTTGAAGCCCTCACCCCCAATATGATGGTATTTGGAGATGGAGCCTTTGGGAAATAATTAGGTTTTAATGAAGTCATGAAGGTGGAGCCCCCATAATGGGATCAGTGTCCTCATAAGAGGAAGAGACACCAGAGCTCCCTCTTTCCAAATGCATGACCAAGGAAAGGCCATGTGAGCTCTTGTGAGAAGGTAGCTGTCTATAAGTCAGGAAGAGGGCCCTTACCACTATCCAACCAACCTGGCACCCTGATGGCAGACTTTCAGCCTCCAGAACCGTGAGAAAATAAATGTCTGTCATTTAAGCTACCCAGTAATGGTATTTTATTATAGCAGTGGAAACTAAGATAGTTGGAGCAAAAATTCATAAAAATGGGTAAAACCGTCTATGTTATCTTGTTTCACCTATCACTGAAGATTTCCAAGTCTCACTATTTGATTTTCGTTTGATAAAAAAATCCACTTTGGCCAGTCACATGAGCCTATGATCTGAAAGCCTCAGCACCACAGCCTTGTGCCCAAGAACATGTATGGCTGAAATCAATCCCTGTGATGGTCAAAAAGACAAGACTAGGGGAAATGCAATCATTTTAGAGAGGAAATGATACTGCATACTACCCTGCGGATGTGCTGTGAACTTTTCAGTGAAATTCTCCTTCTTTTTTGCATACTATTTAATCCCAGTAACATAGCTCCCTTCTTCCAAGCATCCCCTCCCCCTATATCCCCACGCTGCCTCACTCCCAAAAGCTTCCTGCAGCTTACAGAGCTGGTGTCATCTGCTTTAAAACATCTGAATAACGTGCCCTGCTGTTGAATAAATTTGTTCGCCATCTAGATCCCACACTCTCTACAACCTGAGTCATAGTGCTTACTTTGTTAGTAATCTTTATTAATATTTCATCAGTCATTTTCTTTCCAAAAGCATGAGGTTTGCACTTTTCCTGCCATGCTGAGAGGGCGCGATAGAGGCAGAAAAGCTTACCGATTTACATAAAGATTGCAAACTATTATTCTCCTAGTAATTTTAAAGTGCATAC
Organism: Herpailurus yagouaroundi; assembly: GCF_014898765.1. Taxonomy (NCBI): domain Eukaryota; kingdom Metazoa; phylum Chordata; class Mammalia; order Carnivora; family Felidae; genus Herpailurus; species Herpailurus yagouaroundi. The sequence goes on along the minus strand of NW_024420442.1, from coordinate 5,658,763 downwards.
ACTGCATACCACTTTCTGATGTAATCATATCCCTGCCTATTGAGTCTGACATGCATGAAATCCATCATTGGAGTTGGCTTTCTAAAGAGCGAAATGGCTTCTTACAGGAGAAGTAAGGAGTGCTATCTTTTAAGACTGCTTTTCAAGGGGAGCCAATGGGAGTCAACGGAGTCAGCCTTAAAAAATTCCTTTCAGATATCCATTCCACTAAAATAAGCATAGATTCAGGTCAGGCATACTTCCTCAGGCTCCCTGTTACATCCAATTCACATCTACCTTCCACTTTTAATTACAGATTTCTTGCAGCTTCTACCTCCTCTTTACCTTGATGTCTATGCCTAGTCAAAAGTTTTTCATCTGCCCAAACTGCAAACCTTACTTTCTCGATCATTACAGTTCATTCTCGGAACTTTTTTTTTTCCATCTCCTGTCATTTCATGTTTGGTTGTATGCCACTTGGTACACTGAAAATTTTTGACGTGCCAACTCCATCAAGCTACATACAGACTGGACTTTTAAAAATCTAGAATACCCATACATCTCAGTTTTCTCAGGACAGTCCTTGTTTATTACTTATTGTTCCATTTTAACTTCATAGTGACCCTCTTTTTTCTCAAAAGCATTCTGGTTTCAACAATAAATTATAGGTCACTTTATCTAGTTCCCTTTTGGCTGTACCCCACAATCTATGCTAAACAAGAAGCAAAGTGCTCAAGATGTATCTGTTAAAGGTAATCAATCTGCTTCTTGCCTTGCAATTATATTGCTCTTATTTACCGCCTATGCTGTCTTTGTCAGTGATGCGTCACGGCCTTTATATATATTACTAATTCAATTCTTCCATCCCTGGTGAGGAGCCTTATTGACATATGTCAAATGCAGAAATTGACTATGTGTGTGATAACTGACGTTGAGTTACATTTCAGCCTTATTTTCATTCTTGGATCGAAATGTAGGCAGCTGTCAGCTACTTATATTCATTAAGGGAAACAAACATGAATAACATGACAAAGCACATTATTCAAAACCATACAGTAAATCATTTCATTTGGCTGAAGATTTCCCTTTCTGCCTATAATATTTAATCTGATGTTGCTGTTCTTTTCTTCTCCCTGAGCTCAGACATCCTATGCCACGCAATAACCATTGTAGGTAGCAATGTAAGTAAAAGTGAAATGGGGTCTGGAGAGAAAACAACCAGATTTCTCCTCAGCACAGAGCTTCAGGTACACTCTGATTAGTTCCTGAGATCCCTCAAAAATCAAGGCTATACTTGGACAGATGCTGCAGTCCAATCAGAAGTGCTTGGGAGCCGATGAAAGAGGAACATTTGCCCATCTCCCTTTCCTGTCGGGCATCCAGTGAAGCCATTTCCAGGAGTTGAGGCATCTTGGTGTCTTTAGTTTCCCAATCCCTAGAAGCTTCTCAGTACCAAGCAATTTCCAATTTGTTTAGCAACGCAGTCTAGGCTCCCTCCCCCAGTGTCTGCTCTCAACTTATCTTTCCAGTCTTATCTTTCAGTACATAGCTTACTGCCATTCCCTTCACGGTTACAGCACTACTTATGGTTACGAAATATGCTTTCTACTTCTCAGCACTTGTGTGTGTGTGTGTGTGTGTGTGTGCGTGCGTGTGTGCCATCTTCCGTCTCCTAAAATATTCTCCTCAATTGTCCTCCTCTCTCCATGTCCAAATCCTAAATATCTTTTTTTAGGCTTAAGTCAAATACCATTTCTTCCATATTCCTCCTATTCAAAAGCAACATTTCTCTCCTCTAAATTAGCAAAACACTTTAATTTCCCCTTCTTTTATGGTTTGTATCACCTTGTACCCTGCATTATTTATTTGTGCATAAATCTTACAAGGTTGATTAAACTGTAAGGTACTTAATAGAACTACCATCTTTAAGGTCTAGATGGGAAATATTAAGAACTTAGTTAATGATTAATGAATCAATTAACATGTCAAAATGAGCCCAGTCAGGACATCGGAGCTCCTGTTTTCACAATGGGCGACCTGGCTAGATCAACTACCCTGTGATTGCCCTGATCTCCATTGGTATTCAGTAATGCTTAGAGGTAGTTCAAGCGAAGTGACTCCAAATGAACCTGTCATCTGGGCTATGCATTGACAAAACAGACACAGTTCTGATCTGAGCACAGAAGTTTTATGCCAAATTGATAAATAACTCAAGTTCTCATTGGTAGAACCCTTGTTTTGCCTTATATTGTCTAATGTCGTTAGATTGAATGCCTTTCAAAAAGTGTAATTACACATCTTTCATCATAATAAAAAGGTTTGAGTGACATTTAATTCTTAAATCATAATGATATTTTCTCTCTATGAATTATGAGAGCAATGATGGCCTTTGATACCATGATGATGCTATTGTACTAGAATTTTGTCTATAATTCATATTTTCTGTCATGTATAAAGCATTATTAGTATCATGTGAACAGTATCATAATAAATATCTCTTATACTAATTGAAATACCATTATTTGAATGACTCTTCAGAGCTTTTCATTATTAAATTTAGAAACTTAACTTTTGCTTTTGTTGGAAATTCTTTTGTAGCATCAGTATACACATTTTCATCATAAGGACATTACAATTCGTAGCCCCAAACAGATTTAAGTGCCCCGTGAATAAGTGAGTCAAAATTGAATCTGTCATGTTCTGGATGATAGTAAATGGTATAGAAAAGTATATTTTCTGAAGCAAAGGTGATCAGTAATCTAAGAGTCAGAGAATCTCAAGGTTGAAAGAAACATTTTGGTTCATCCAATATACCTTGCCACTTAAAGCAGGAATCTTTCTGTAGTGATCCTGACAGGTGATCAACTTGTTTCTGTCTGAACTACTATGTGAAATTCATTTCTCTAACTTTGGTTTCAGTTCTGTCTTTTTTTGTTTGTTTGGGGTGATAGAAAACTGCCTCTTGTCTAAGACAGTCTTCAAATATTTGAAAATCATTTCCTTCTTAGTCTTGTCCTGATTGGCATCCTTGGTTCTTTTAACCATTCTCCATACTAAAAAATAAAAAATAAAAAAAATAATTGAATCCTAACTACTCCATTAAACCTTTTCTGGATGTTTTCCAGTTTGTCAATTCTCTTTAAAATACAAAACCTAGAACCAAATGCAGTATAATCTTTGTTGACTGGCCATCACAGAAATGTGTCAGACTATTGTTACCCATGACTTGGACACTATATTTCTGTTGATATAGATGTCTGGATAGCTAGTGAACAAGGATAATTCTTTTATATTAATCTTGTGTCAATTAAGACTCCAAGAATCTTTTTCACATGAGTCCCTGCCCAGTTTGAATTCCTTTCGGCTGTCACTAGAAAATTGATTTTTCTAAATACCTAAAAGCAATGTAAATAATGCATACTATTAAATACAACCTGTAAAATGCATAACATATACAAAAGAAAATACATAATCCAATCATATATATAATATACTATATATTAATATATAATATAATAATATATCATAATCATTGATACTTTGGTATATTTCCTTCTACTTTTGATATTTAGGTAACAGAAGCTATACTGTATTGCTATGGTTTGAATGTTTGTGTCTCCCCAAAATTCACATGTCTAAATCCTAACATCCAATGTGATGGTATTAAGAGATGGGGCCTTTGGAGGTGCTTAGGTCATGACAGTAGAGACCTCATGAATGGGTCTAATGTTCATACATAAGACATCCCAGAGAGATCCCTTGCCTTTTCTTCCAGGCGAGGATACAATGAGAAGTCTGCAACCTGAAAGCAGGCCTTAATCTGACCACGTGGATACCCCGATCTTGGACTTCCAGCCTTCAGAACGGTAAGAAATAAATTTATGTTGTTTGTAAGCTATCCAGTTTGTATATTTTGTCATAGCAGCCTGAATGGACTATGACATGTATGAATATTTTTACATTATGATTTTTTAAGTTTATTTCTTTATTTTGAGAGAGAGAGAGCAGGAAGGGGCAGAGAGAGAGAATCCCAAGCAGGCTCTGCACTGATAGTGCAGAGCCTGACACAGGGCCTGAACTCATGAACAATGAGATCATGACCTGAGCTGAAACGAAGAACCAAGGGCTGGAGGCTTAACCTACTGAGTCACCCAGGAACCCCAGTTTCTGACTTTTTACTTAACATTATGTCAATGAATGTTTCCAGGCTCTTAAAATTCTTCAAAAGTGGTAAACATATGTCCTTTATTCTATAGTGCCATTGGGTCGCATTTAGTAATTTCCCTCTTGAAAGATTTTGTTCTCAATTTTACTGTTTATTTTTTTATTAAAAAAAATTTTTTTACATTTATTTATCTTTTGAAAGGCATAGAGAGACATAGCACGAGTTGGGGAGGGGCAGGGAGAGAATGAGGCACAGAATCCGAAGCAGGCTCCAGGCTCCGAGCTGTCAGCATAGAGCCTGACGCGGGGCTCCCACTCACAAACCGTGAAATCATGACCTGAGCCGAAGACGGATGCTTAACCAACTGAGCCACCCAGGCACCCCTCAATTTTACTGTTTCAAAAAGGTTAAATAATGTTGGCACTGTGACAGGTAATGCACTGAGGGAATGGATTATCTATTTGAAAAAAGTACAATTATACCTTTTTCTCACAGGACACAACAAAATAAATTTCATAAGAATTAAAGAGTTCTATGTAATAAGAAATGCCAGTGGGAAAGTTTTTACCTGATGGGAAAGAACTTATATAAGAAAGCATAAAAGGAAAAATCAATACATTTGATTATGTGAAAGTTAGAAATTCTAAATATCAAAAAACATCATATCTGAAAAGAAACTATATCGCATTTTGTGAAAAAAAAAATTTTATTTAAAAAAAAATTTTTTTTTTCAACATTTACTTATTTTGGGGACAGAGAGAGACAGAGCATGAACGGGCGAGGGGCAGAGAGAGAGGGAGACACAGAATCGGAAACAGGCTCCAGGCTCTGAGCCATCAGCCCAGAGCCCGACGCGGGGCTCGAACTCACAGACCGTGAGATCGTGACCTGGCTGAAGTCGGACGCTTAACCGACTGCGCCACCCAGGCGCCCC
>NW_024420442.1:5523835-5653285 GCF_014898765.1 Herpailurus yagouaroundi | reverse complement strand
ATCTGGGGGCGCCTGGGTGGCTCAGTCGGTTAAGCATCCGACTTCGGCTTGGGTCATGATCTCGGTTTGTGAGTTCGAGCCCTGCGTCAGGCTCTGTGCTGACAGCTCAGAGCCTGGAACCTGCTTCAGATTCCGGGTATCCTCCTCTCTGTGCCCCTCCCATGCTCATGCTCTGTCTCTCAATAATAAATAAATGTTAAAAACATTTTAAAAATGATGATCTGAATTCATAAGGTATAAAACAACCATACAAATAAATATTAAAAACATTAAAGCCCTAGTGGTGTAATGTGTAAGAAACATTAAGAGTTAGTTTGCCAAAAAAAATATGGTTCACTAGCAGCTATAATATAAACTGTCCTTTCTTACTAGTTATTGTGAAAACAGTATTAAAACAAAAATCAGATATTTTGTACTGTATATGAACTGTTACAACCTGTCTGGAGATTTATCTTGTAATATATATCAAATGCCTTAAACAAGAGCACAACGCTTAATATAATAATTTCTCCTCTAAGAGTATATCCTAAGATAGTAAAGATATGGACATATATGCATGAATAAGAGTATTTGTTACCTAATCTAAATGCTTAACACTAAGGAAATATGGAAATACAATTACAGTATGCAATAAGATTCTTCCAAACATAGTTTTAATAATTGTCTATTTAATGTAATGGGGAGACGCTAACAATGCCATTTGAGAAAAGCAGAATATATTATGTACGTGTAATTACAGTTTTGCAAGAAAAAAACTATAGTAATAAAAATGAAAGGCAATACATCAACGTGAACATTGGTGGTTTCTACATGGAATATTTGTGGATGGTATTTAATTGTTCCTCTGTACCTTTCAACATTCCTTAAATCTGTTGTTTAAAAATTAGGATAAAAATTATTTGCATATTTAAATAGTATTGTGATAAACATCTTTGTACATAAAACTTACTATGTGCTTCTTAATTCTGATTATTTTCAAGAGAGAGTCTTAAAAGTCGAATGGAGTAGGATGTAATAATTTTATCAGTCTCTCTCAAATTGCGCTATTTTGGTTCTGGCTGAGCATTTTCACATGTTAGGGAAATTACAGATCTCATACATCATTCAGTGTATAGTAGGATTCTATCTATTTGATCTGTGAGTTTGATCAGCATGACAAACCAAAACCTCATGTAATCACTGTTTACAAAGCAAAAGTTTGACTAGGACAGTTTAGAGGATGGAATTTCAAACACAGAGCCCGGTGGGAAGGACATGACGGCCCATGAATAGTCCTGGAAGCGGAGTGGTTTACGTCCAAAAAATGGGAGGATTTACTCTTGCCATGGAAATGAAATATCGTGAACAAATTAACTAGTTCTGATCATCAAGCACCCACTTATTAAGAGTCCTAGTATCTGATCAGTCTTGTGGTAGGCAGAGGAGACCTCGTTACAGTGCTTTAGGAAGGTAGAATCTAGCTGTGGAGTTATGATTCATGGCCAGGAAATATTAGAAGCAGTTTGTCCTAAACTTGGGTGATCACCCAAGTCATGCAGATAGATACTTAAAAATACAGATCTCAAGTTTCTATGTCTAATGATCATTGTTCAATACCTTTGGAGTGAAGTATTTTTTAAAAGTTCCTTCAATGACCCTGACAACCAGCCAGGTTTGACAATCCCTTAGGTAGACAAATCAAGCTACTATGAAGAGGTATGGGCAAAAGCAGAATCAGGATGGGATGGGAATAGTCAAGTAAGGCTTATTATAGGAGATGAAACAGGCAAATTTGCCAAAGTGGTTTATTTACCATCTTCATTATGTATTAAGACCTAGACTCTTTCTCAAAAGGCATTTGGTTTTCATATATATATATATATATATATAATCTCCATATATATATATATATATATATATAATCTCCAACAGCCATATATGTTACATGCTTTACTTAACAAGATAAACCAAGTTGCAATAAAAATTCTGGACCATGAGCAGCTCCTGGATGGCTCAATCAGTTGAGTGTGACTCTTGGTTTCAGCTCAGGTCACGATCTCATGGTTTCATGACAGTTTCTAACAGTGCAGAGCCTGCTTGGGATTCTCTCTCTCTCTCTCTCTCTCTCTCTCTCTCTCTCTCTCTTTCTCTCCCCTGCCCCCCACTCATGATATCTCTATGTCTATCAAAATAAATAAATAAACTTAACAAAAAAATTCCAGGCCATGAAAATGAGAAGAAGGCAATCATTCTCTTATAACTAGTACAATTATTTATTTTCATTTCTGTAACACTCATTCACTTAATAAATGTCTCAGCCTACTGTGCACTGAACTCCCACTCTCTTATGTGCTTGGGATAAACCACTAGACAAACCAGGCAAGGATCTCTGCCCTTGTGATGCTCACATTCTATCAGGGGAAGACACATAAGAATAAACAAAATGAGTAAATTACTGAGTATGTGAGAAGATGACAAGTGTCTGGAATATTTGGAAAGGAGGAGTCAGTATTAAACCGGGTGATCAGGGTAGGCCTCCTGGAGAAGGTGAGATTTGAGGCTGGAGAGGGATTAAACTAACTGGGTATCTTGGAAAAGAATATTCTAGGCATAGACTATAACCAGTGCAAAAGCCCTACAATGGCAGTGTGCCTAGTGTGTTTGAAGAAAAGCCAGGAGTCCAGAGTGGCTGAGATGGAGTGAGTGATCAGAGAGGAACAGGAAATGAGTTCAGAGAGGTAATGGGGGTGTCAAATTGCATAGGCCTTTGTAGGCCACTGGAAGGCTTTGAAATGAAACCAGGAGCCTCACTCCTGGTCCCTGGCAAACATTGATCTGATTTCTGTCTTTGTAATTCTGCCTTTTCCAGAATGGCATCATATGTATATATACAAATTATATATATATAATTTGTATATGTAATTTTGTGTCTAGCTCCTTATAATTAGAATAATATTTCTGAGACTCTTCTATGCTGTTGTGTATTAGTAGTTCATTCCTTTTTATTGCTAAATAATTATCATTGTGTAACTGTATCAGTTTGTTTAGCCATTCACCAGTTGATGAGGATTTGGATTGTTTCCAGTTTGGGGCTATTATGAGGCTATTATGAAGCTGCTATGAACATTTGTGTAGAGGTCTTTGTGTGGACATATGTTTTCATTTCTCTTGGGCAAATTACTAGAATTGAAGCAATGGGGTCATATGATAAGTGTATGTTTAGTTTCAGATGAAACTAAACTCTTTTCTAAAATGCCTGCATAATTTCAATGTATGAAGAGTCGATTTGTTCTTCATTCTTGCTAGCACATGATATTTACAGTTTTTAAAAATTAGATAATCTAGTAAATGTGTAGTGGTCATTTTAATTTACATTTTCCTAACGGTTTATGATACTGACCAACCTTTCATGTGTTCATCTGCCATCTGTATCTAGTCTTTGATGAGTTATGTTTATTTTATTTATTTATTTATTTATATTATTATTATTTTTTAATATCAAATTTATTGTCAAACTGGTTTCCATACAACACCCAATGCTCATCCCAAAAGGTGCCCTCCTCAATGCCCATCACCCACCCTCCCCGATGAGTTATGTTTAAATCTTTGCTCATTTTAAATTTTGGTGTTTGTCTTACTATTATTGAATTGTAGGTATTCTTTTTATATTCTGGATACAAGCGCTTTATCTGATAAGTATTTGGCAAATATTTTCTCTTTGTCTGTGGCCACCTTTTCATTTTTGTAAAGTTGTCTTTTGAGGAGTAGGAGTTTTTAATTTTTATTACGCCTAACTTACCAATTTTTTTCTTTCATGGTTTGTATTCTCATGCATGATCTGTGAAATATTTGTATTGTCAAAGTCAGAAATATTTTTTCCTAGGGTTTCTTTTAGACATTTTATAGTTTTATGTTTTATATTTAGACTATAATATATTTTATTTAATGTTTGTAGATACAGTGATATATGGGCCAAGCTTCTTCAAGGTATAGATAGATGATTGATATATAGATAGTTAGATAGATAAATTTTCCAGCACCATTTTTGAAGACTATTTTTCAAAGACTATATATATATATTTGTATATATATAAACACATGCATTTCATACATATCTTTTCTATATAAAGTTTTTCATTAGAGGGGAATTGACATCTTCACATATTGTTTTCTAATCTTATGATAACAGTATGCCTGTCTCCACTTACTTAGGTCTTTCTAAATTTCTCACAAAAATGTCTTGTACCTTTTGTCACACAAACATTGCACTTATTTAATTTATTCCTATTATGAGTATTTCATATTTTGATGCTGTTATAAATGGTACTGTTTTCTTTGTTTTAATTTGCAACTTGTATTGCTGGTATAGGGGATTTCAACTAATTTTAGTATACTGACCTTGTATCTTGAGTGTTCAAAATCTTGATTCTTGGGTATAATAGCTTTTTTGGGAAGACTCTTTGTAATTTTCTAAATAGACAATCATGTCATTTGAGAATAAAGACAGTTTAATTTCTTCTTTCAAATCTAGTTGCCTTTTATATCAGCTTTTGTGTACCTGATGGCATTGGTTAGGAGCTACAGTAAAATGTTAAGTATAAGTGGTGAGCGTGAATATCTTTGTCTAATTCCTGATCTGAAGAGGAAAACATTCAGTGAAGGCCAATGTCAGCTGTTGATATTTCACACATGCCTTTCATGAGGTTGGGGAAATCTCCTTACATTCCTAGTTTGCTGAGAATTTTTGAATAGATGTTCAAATTGTCAAATTCCTTTTCTACATCTATAGTGATACTCATGTATACTTTTCATTTTCTGCTTGCTGATATCATGAATCACATTGATTGATTTTCCAGTGTTGCTTTGACCTGGTAGTCTTGTAATAAACTCTTACTTGGTCATTTACATATCATTATGACTACTTGGCCATATATAACAATATCCCTCTTATACATTGCTGGATTTGATTTGCTAATATATTGTTAAGGATTTTTGTGTCAAAGTTCATGAAGGATAATGGTCTTTAATTACCTTTTCTTAAAATATCTTTGTCCTATTTGGTCTCAGAGTAATTTTGACTTCATAAAATGACTTGGGAGTGTCCCTTCTTTTTTATTTTCCAGAAGATTTCTTGTAGCATCAGTGTTAGTTATCCCTTAAATGTCTAACAGACATCACCAGTGAAGTAATTTAGGCCTGGACTTTTCTGTGTGCAAAAAATTGTAACTAAAAATTCCCTTGTACTGTAAACCCATTTTTTTAGGTTATCAATTCCTTCTTCAATGACTTTTGGTAATTTGTGACTTTCAAGGATTTTGTACAGTTTAAGTTATGAAGGGCACCTGGCTGGCTCAGTCGGAAGAGTATGCAACTCTTGATCTCGAGGCTGTGAATTTGAGCCCCATGTTGGGTATAGAGATTACTTAAAAATAAGTTATGAAATTCATTGGCATAGAATTTTTCTTAATACTTTCTTATTATGTTTTTGATTCCTGGAGCATGTGTAGTGACGCCTGCTCTTTCATTTCTGATATTGGTAATTTATTTTTGCCCTTTCTTTGGTCTTCATTAATTTGTTTAGAGGTATACCTTTTTTTTTTTTTTTATCATTCAGAACAATCGACATTTAGTTTCATTGATTTTATCCATTTTAAATTTTATTGATTTCTGCTCTTACCTTTATTATTGTCTTCATTCTACATTTCTTTTCTCAAATATTTATTTATTTAAGTAATCTCTACACTCAGTGTGGGGATCAAATTCACAATGCCGAGATCAAGTGTCTCACACTCTTGGGGCGCCAGGGTGGCTCAGTCAGTTAAGCATCCCACTTCAGCTTGGGTCATGATCTCAGGGTTCATGAGTTTGAGCCTCACATCAGGCTTCACGCTGGCAGTCTGAAGCCTGCTTGGGATTTTCTCTCTCTCTCTCTCAGATAAGTAAACTTAAAAAAAAAAAATGGTCGCACGCTCTTCTGATTTAGCCAGTCAGGTGCCCCTTCTTTTGTAGTTTCCTGAGGGACAATTTTAACTTATTCATTTTATATCTTTCTTTTTTACTAATATAAACGTTTAATTTTAAATGCTCCATTCTCAGCACTGCTTCAGATATGTCCCACAAATTTTTATATATTGTGATTTTGTTTTCATTTAATTCCAAATATATTCTAGCATCTCTTTGACTATGAATTAGTTTTTCTCTGTCGTTCATACTACAGGTTTGTCAATTTTATTGATATTTTCAAAGAAAGAATGAGCTTTTTGTCTCATTGACTTTCTCTATTGCCTTTCTCTTTTAAATTTCATTGATTCTACTCTTTATCATTTCCTTCATTCTGATTGCTTTAATATTATTAATTATGCTCTCCCTTTTCTAGATTTTTCAGGTGGGATTATTATATTACTATAGTATTGATTTGAGATGTTTCCTTTCTCTAATGTACAAATTTGGTGCTATAAATGTTCCTGTCAGCCTCTCAGCCCACAAAATTTTCTATGTTGTGTATTATTTCCATTCAGTTCAATTTCTTTTAACTTCCCTTGAGACTTCTTTTTGACACTTGGGCTATTTGGAAGTGTGTAGTTTAGTTTCCACATGTTTGGGAACTTTCCTTCTATCTTCCAAAATTTTTTATCTTCCCAAACAGGAAAACTCATTAAGCAGTAACTATTCCCCCCACCTTCCCCCAAGCTCCTGGTAAATTCGAATCTATTTTCTGTCTCTATGAATTTGCTGAACCTAGACATTTCATAAAAGTGCAGTCCTACAATATTTTTCCTTTTATGTCTGATATTTCACTAGCATAATGTTTTCAAGGTTCAACCATGGTATGTAGTCTGTGTTAGAACTTCATTTTTTTTTTACAAATAAAAAATATGGCCTTTTTTACATATACCATTGTATACATGTGTTTTTGTTTATCCATTCATGTGTTGCTGGACATTTGAATTCTTTCTACCTTTTTGCTATTGTGAATAATACTCCAGTGCACATTGGCATAAAAATATCAGTTTGATTCCCTGTTTGAATTCTTTTGGGTACATACTAAGGAATGGAAATGCTGGGTCATATGATAAGTTTGTATTTAACTTTTGGAGGAGCCACCAAACTATTTTTCACATTTTCTTTTTATATATACTCCAGTAGTATACAAGGGTTGAATTTCTCCACATCCTGACCAACACTTGTTATTTTGTTTTCTACTTGTTTACATATATATATATATATATATATATATATATATATTATATATAATATATATATTTTGTTTTCTTTTATATATATAAATAAACTGGCAGGCTCCATGCCATCAGTGCAGAGACTGACACAGGGCTCAAATCCATGAACTGTGAGATCATGACCTGAGCCAAAAACCAAGAGTTGGATGCCGAACCAACTGAGCCACCCAGGCGCCTCTGTTTTCTTTTTATTATAGCCATCCTATTAGGTGTATTGTGGTATCTCATTGTGGTTTTTATTTTAATTTACTTGATGGCTAATGATGTTGTGCAGCTTTTAATGTACTTATTTTTCATTTGGATGCCTTTTCTGGAGAAATGTCTATTGAACTCCTTGACCATTTTTTTTTTAATTTTTTTTTCAACGTTTTTTATTTATTTTTGGGACAGAGAGAGACAGAGCATGAACGGGGGAGGGGCAGAGAGAGAGGGAGACACAGAATCGGAAACAGGCTCCAGGCTCTGAGCCATCAGCCCAGAGCCCAACGCGGGGCTCGAACCCACGGACCGCGAGATCGTGACCTGGCTGAAGTCGGACGCTTAACCACTGCGCCACCCAGGCGCCCCAACCATTTTTTTTTTTTTTAACTGGGTTGTCAATTTGTTGTTGAGTTTCAGTAGCTCTTCATATACTCTGGATATTAAACAGTTAATAAATACAGGATTTGCAAATGTTTTATTCTATAGGTTATATTTTTACTTTCTTGATGATGTCCTTTGATATACAGAAGTATTCAATTTTTATTAAACCTAATCTATCTCTTTTGTTTGTTACTTGTGCTTTTAGTATCATGGTGAAGAATCCAAGGTCATGAAGATTTACTCCTGTGTTTTCTCTAAGCGTTTTATTTAGCTCTTATATTTATGAATTTTAGTCCATTTTGAGTTAACTTTTATTATTGTGCGAGATAAGGGCCCAAATTTACATTTTTGCTTGTGAAAGTCCAGTTGTCCCAAAACTATCTGTTGAAGAGACTATTCTTTCCTCACTGAATGAACTTGGCACCCTTATTAAAAATCAACTGGGGGGCACCTGGGTGGCTCAGTCAGTTAAGCATCTGACTTCAGCTCAGGTCACGATCTCACGGTTCATGAATTTGAACTCCACATTGGCCTCTACACTCATGGTGTAGAGCCTGCCCGGGATTCTCTCTCTCCCTTTCTCTCTTCCCCTTCCTGATTCTCTCTAAACAAACAAACAAACAAACAAACAAACAAAAAATCAATTGGCCAGAGGTATATGGATTTATTTATTAACTCTCAACTCTATTCCAAGTCTATCCTATGTCAATATGACATCATTTTGATTGCTGAAGCTTTGCAATAAATGTTTAAATCAGGAAATGTGAGCCCTCCAATTTTGTTCTTTTTCCAGATTGTTCTGGTTATTAGGGCTCCTTGAAACTCCATATGAATTTTAGGATTACACTTTCCTTTTCTACAAAAAAATGCCTGTTAGAACTTTGATAGGGATAGTGTTTAGTCGGTAGATTAGTTTGGATATTATTGAAATCTTATCAACATTAAGTTTTCTAATCCATGAACACAGGATGTCTCTTCATTTAACTAGTTTCAGTGGACATGTATTTCACTTTCTTAAATATGTTTCTAGGCTTTTTCTTCTTTTAGATGCTATTTAAAATGTAATAGCCTTTTAAGATTGTTGAATGATAGTGTATAGAAACAAAACCGACTTGGGGGTGTTGATTTTGGAGACCGCAATTTTGCACAATGTTCATCAGCTCTTTTTTTTGTGTGTGGATTATCTAGGAATATAGTTTTACTCCTTTCCACTCTGGAAGACTTTTATTAATTTTTTCCATGGCTAATTGCTCTAAAACTTCCAGTACAATGATGGATAGCAGTGATCAAAGTGGGCATCCATATCTTGTTCCTGATCTTAGAAAACTTTTAGTCTTTCACCATTGAATATGTTGCTATCTGTGGTTTTCCCACAAATGTCATATCGTGTTGAAGAAATCGCATATTACTAGTTTTTTGAGTTCTATTACCATGAAAAACAATGTTGGATTTTGCCAAATGCCTTTGCTGTATCAACTAAGATGGTAAATTTTTACCCTTCAGTCTGTTATTTGGTGTATTATATTAATTGATTTCCTTCAGTTGAACAATTCTTGCATTCCTGGAATAAATCCTACTTGCTCATGGTTGGTTTGCTAATATTTTGTTGAGGATTTTTTTCATCTATATTCATAAACGATTTTGGTCTGTAATTTTCTTTTTTGTGATATCTTTATTTGGTTTTTGATAACAAGACAATAATGGCCTCATAGAAAGAATTAGGAAGCATTTCTTCCTCTTCTTTCTTTTTAAAGAATTTGAGTAGGATTAGTAGTAGTGGCAGTAGTAGTAGATTCTCTAAAAGTTTAGTAGAATTCACCAGTGAAGCCATCTGGTCCAGGGCTTTCTTTATTGGGAGATTTTTTTTAATGTTTATTTATTTCTGAGACAGAGACAGACAGAGCATGAGAGGGGGAGGGGTAATGTGAGTGTTTCTAAGGATTTGTCCATTTCATCTATATTACATAATTTGTGACATACAATTGTTCTTAGTATTCTTTTTTTCTTTTTTCTTTTTTTACTTAGGGGCAGCCAGAGGGAGATGTCCCCACAGCAAGGTCTGGGGAGGGGGTGCAGAGCTTCCATGCCACCCGAGGGCCCACTGTCCCCAAATCTCTTCTTTTATATTCTTTTATAACTTTTTTTTATTTCCATAAGGTTGGTACTAATGTTCCCAATTTCATTTTTTATTTTACTTATAGTTGAACCTTGCACAACATGGGTTTGAACTGTGCAGGCCCACCTATGTGTGATGTTTTTAAAAATAAGTATGGTATAGAACTGTAAATGTATTTTCCCTTCCTTGGGATTTTCTTAATAACATTTTCTTTCCTCTAGATTACATTATTGTAAGAATATAGTATATAATACATATAACATACAAGATATGTGTTAATCAACTGTTTTATGTTTTCAGTAAGGCTTCTGGTCAACAGCAAACTATAGTATTAAGTTTTTAGGAAGTCAAAAGTTGCAGGAGGTGGGGGTTGGCACCCTTAACTCCAGTGTTGTTCAAGGGCCACCTGTATATGTCTGTTCTCATTGGTTTGTAGTGTAGTACTGCTCAAGTTCTTTATTTCTTTGAGAATGGAGTATTGAAATCTCCAACTGTCATTGTAGAACTGTATATTTTCCTTCAATTCTGTTAGTTTTTGGTGTCATTTTTTTAAATGTTTATTTATTTCAGGGGAGAGGGGCAGAGAGAGAGGGAGAGAGAATCCCAAGCAGGCTCTGTACTGTCAGCACACAGCCCCATGGGGGGCTTGAACTTAGGGACCATGAGCTCATGACTTGAACAGAAATTGAGAGCAGAATGCTTAACCAACTACACCACCCAGGTGCCCCTGGTGTCATTTTTTAAATTCTTTCTTCTTTGATGCACATGTTTATAATTGCCACATTTTCTTGGCAAATTGAACCTTTTATCAACGTATAATATATTTTTTTGTCTCTTGTAACAGTTTGGTTTAAAATCTATTTTGTCTGATATTAATAAAGCCACCCCAGCTCTCTTTTGGTTATTTTTGTATGGTGTATCTTTTTTCCCTCCTTTCACTTTCAGTCTTCTTATGTCTTCAGGTCTAAAGTGAATTTATTGTATCGAGCATATGGTTGGATCATCTTTTTCATTCATTCTGCCAATCTCTGCCTTTTAAGTGGAGTGTTTCATCCTTTTGCATTCAAAGTAATTACTAATAAGGAAAGACTTCTGCAATTTTGCTATTTCTTTTCTATATGCCATACACCTTTATTGTGTTATTCAGTTGTTTCATTACTGACTTACTTTGTGACTAACAATTTTTTTTAGTGGATTCTTGATTTCATCTAGCTTTTTTTTCTGTAATTATTTTTTCCTTAGTGGCTACCTCATGTATTACAATTAACATCTTAAATTTATAACAGTGAAGTTTGAATTGATACCAACTTTGATTCAACAGTATACAATATCTGCTGCATTACACTCCCTTATCTCGTTTTGTATGATTGTCACAAATTATATCTTTATACATTGCACGCTTATTACTATAGCTTTATAATTACTATTTTATGCTTTTGCCTTTTAAATCATGTAGGAAAATATAAAGAGCAATTACCAACTAAATATGCGATATTACTGGCTTTTATATTTAACTGCACAACTACCTTTACTATTGTTCTTTTTGGTTTTTTTTCATGTGTCTTTGTGTTAATGTCTAGCGTCCTTTCATATAAGCCTGGAAGTCTCCTTTCAACATTTATTTTAGGGCAGGGCTACTAGTGATAAACTCCTCACCTTTTCTTTATCTGACAATGTCTTAATTTCTATTTCATTTATGACAGTTTTTATTTATTGTTATTTTTTAATTTTGTTAGTTTATTTATTTATTTTGAGAGAGAGAGAGAGAGAACAAACAGGGGAGGAGCAGAGAGAGAGAGAATCCCAAGCAGGCTCTGCCCTGTCAGCACAGAGCCTGATACAAGGGCTCGAACCCACAAACTGTTAGATCAAGACCTGAGCTGAAAGCAAGACTTGGAGGCTTAACCAACTAAGCCACCAGGCACCCCGAAGACAGTTTTGAAAAAGTGAATTGTCTTGATGGCTCCAATTTTTGTGTCTAAATCACATTCTATTGGTTTGCATTATCTCAACACTAGGTTAGGGTTTTGTTTTTTTTTTTATTTTTAATGTATCATATTTTTTTATTTAATTCTGGACATTGTATTTAGAAACAGTAAAAAGTGATATAAATAGCATTTATACCCAGAAATGAATATGTTTCTCTTCCTATTAGGCTGTTAGGGCGGGGTGTATAGGGAAAGAGCTGTGTGTCAGTGCCCTGATGACTTTGCACTTACTCACATAGGCCACATAGCCAAGGCTTCACTGCAGTTGTTCTAGTTCTTTGCAGAACACCCTACGATACTTCCAGAAAATGAGAGCATAAGATACTTGTGAGAATCTCCTAGTAGGCCATTTCTCACTTGCCTCCCTATCTTCCTAGGAGGCTGTCAGGAAATGGCTTCTCAT
The DNA here is from genome assembly GCF_014898765.1 of Herpailurus yagouaroundi. Lineage (NCBI taxonomy): Eukaryota > Metazoa > Chordata > Mammalia > Carnivora > Felidae > Herpailurus > Herpailurus yagouaroundi. The sequence goes on along the minus strand of NW_024420442.1, from coordinate 5,640,979 downwards.
TGCCTCCCAGGTTCTGATGAGGTATGAAAATTTTTTTATTGTTCTCTTTAGGGTAGAGCTACAGGATTTAAAACTAAGATTTTTTTAATGTTTATTTATTTTTGAGAGAAAGAGAGAGAGACAGAGACAGAGACAGAGACACTGAGTGGAAGCAGGGGAGGGGCAGAGAGAGAGGGAGACACAGAATCTGAAGCAGGCTCCAGGCTCTGAGCTGTCAGCACAGAGCCCGACGTGGGGCTCGAACACACAAACTGTGAGATCATGGCCTGAGCCGAAGTCGGATGCTTAACCGACTGAGACATTCAGGCACCCCAAAACTAATTTAAACGCTATGGCACAGCCTGCTGCATCTCACCACTTGTGGTGCAGCCATCTAAACTTTTTTTCTGCCATTATTGTCCTATTGGACAAGGGAAACAGGGATTCCCTGTATGGGAAACTCTTGGGTTTGGCTGCTCTTGTAGTTGCTATATGTAAGTAATACTATCTGTGTTTAATAAGGGCTCATTGTTTCTTTAAAAAAAATTTTTTTTTAGAGAGAGAGAGAGTGCAAGTTGGGAGAAGGGCAAAGAGAGACACAATCTTAAGCAGATTCTATGCGGAGCTTGATCCCATAACCCTGGGATCATGACCTGAGCCAAAACCAAGAGTCAGATGCTCAACCAACTGAGCCATCCAGGTGCCCCAAGGCTCATTGTTTCTTTACTGGACAAATGATCAACTTTTCTGTTGTTTTTTTTTTTTTTAAGTTTATTTATTTATTTTGAAAGAGAGAGCTCGTGAGCAGGGGAGGGTCAGAGAAGGAAGGCAAGAGAACAAGCAGGCTCTGAGCTGTTAGCACAGAGCCCAGTATGGGGCTCAATCCCACAAACTGTGAGATCATGACCTAAGCCAAAGTCAAGAGTCAAATGCTTAACCAACTGAGCCACCCAGGTGCCCCAACATTTCTGGACAGAATGTTTGGTCAATCTAGTCAGGGATTGAGCTGGGTTTTGTTTACTTCTTTCTATCTTTACCTTCAGCAAACCACAGGCAGCAAATAGTAGTGTATTGCTTTTACTTTGTATTTAGAATGAGGACTGGACTTCTGGAAGGTTTTTCTCAATGTTTGTGCCCCACCTTCCGCTCTACAGAAGAGATCTCTCTCCAAGAAACAGGAAGACTTCTGCTGCTTGTCAGTCAATTCTACGCTTGTCATGGGGTTGAGGGTTTCTCTAAGTTCTCCTCGTCTAGCGTCAGTCTTTAGCATGACCTGCACATCTGGACTTTGGGGATCAGTCTTTCTCAGCAGCATTACTTCCCACTTCCGGTGTCAGCCAAACTTTCCCTCATATTTGTGGAAGGTTTTAGGTGGGAAAGGGTTTCTTCCCTTCTTCCATGTATTTGTATAGGATCCTGAACCCAAGAGGGTTTCCTGTCCCTCCTTCAGGAGCATAGAACTTTTGTTTCTTCTATTCTCCTGAAATAGCATATGATATCTTGTCTTCTTTAAGTAGGGGTGTTTCCTATCCCTTTCTCAGAGAAAGAATCGTTAGCTCCTACCCTTCCTCGATGCAAATGATCTTTGCTTAAATCCTGGGGACTGGAGTATTTTCTGCCCGTCCCAAGTGGCTTAGAGACTTTGCTTCATATGAGAGGAGGCCCAAGAAAGGAGATGCTGTTTTATTTGTCTCCAGATGGAATCCAATTATCTTTTTATGCCTTTACCACAGAGGTGGTGTTCTCTCAAGTTTCCTCCATTGAAACCTCAACTTTCTGATGGGCTCAAGAAATATTATTTTGTAATTATTCAGTCTTTTCTCAGTATTAGGTGGGATTAACGTTACCTTGAGGGTTTTTTTTTTTTTTTGCACACTAAGCACAAGTGGAGCCTCCACTGGAGTGCTTTGAACAGAGAGGTGATGTGATCTGAGCTATATTTAAAAAACATAGCTCTGGGGTGCCTGGGTGGCTCAGTCGGTTAAGCCTCTGACTTGAATTCAGCTCAGGTCATGATCTCATGGTCTGTGGGACTGAGCTGCATGTCAGGCTCTGTGCTGACAGCCTGGAGCCTGCTTGGCATTCTCTCTCTCCTTCTCTCTCTGCCCCTCCCTCTGCTCACACTTTCTTTCTCTCAAAATAAGTAAATAAATCTTTAAAAAATATATATCTAAAAAGATAGGTCTGACTGCTGTGTTGAGTATAAGTTAAAGTGGATCAAGATTGGAAGTAGAGAACCCTGTCAAGATGCTATAAAATTACTCGTATTTGGCTCAGATCTTCTTAATATTCACTACACAAAGAGAAATCTGTTGAATGACATAGTTCATATTATGAGACAAGAGATTACACAGTAATCCCTCAAGAAAGATATGGATTACTGTGCTGTTAAATTCTAAAAGAACCTTCTTCTGTGGTATCTAATATAAAGAAGACTGAAAATAAAATAAGCAATATCTTTGGGGGACATTTTTACAGCATATATAAGAGGATCTTCATATTACAATTGAAAAAATAAAAACCCCTGATAAAAACTGTGCTCATAACATTAAAATTTATCTCAGTGAAGGTGACCATGTATGAGCAAAGCTTGTGTGGTTACTATGCTTCTGTTTTCAGTTTTTTCCATAATCCACCTTAGAGTACTGTTTCAGTTCATTTACTTTCAGTTGGAAGTCACAAGAATGGCATAGTTCTCATTGGTTTAAAAATAAAGGCACATTATTGGCACATATAACTTAAATTCTAGAGGTAGGTTATGCTTCAGGCAAGGATTGATCTAGTAGGTCAACAACAAAGGAATATCCCTTTTATTTCTGACTCTCTACTTTTCTTTCCATGATGTCAGCTTCATTCTAAAACTGACTCATTCTAAATCTAAAGATGGCTGCCTGTAGCTCCTGGGTTTATAAACTTCTTTGTTCATATTTAGTGTGTGTGAGAGAACATCTTTTTATGTATCTTCCATTGAAGTGAGAGGAAATTTTCTTCCTCAGGAACTCTCAGCAAGTGTTTCTCCAAATATAAATAGTTCAATTTTTTCATATATTCATCTCTGGGCCAAAAATAGTGTCTCCATAGGAAGAGGATACACCAATTAGCTTAAGCCAATTAAGGTCCTTTTGGAGATATAACTGGAAGTGGGTAGAGCCAATCCCACCCAAGTCTCATGCCTGAGAGATTCAAGTCCTGTTAGGATGGGGGAATGGAAGCTAGGGAGCAAATAGGAAATGACTACAGTGAGTAGAGGAGAAGAGAGAATGAACGGAACTTCTCTGTAACTTTCCTGAACATCACTTCTCTCACAAAATTTGGAGGTCATACTTTCTTTTTTCAAAAACAAACACTGGCAGGCTATTATTCTATATTGTTGACTGGAAATAGATCTGTTTACTTTAGGGACAAAAGGAGCAGGGGCACTTGGCTGGCTCAGTCAGCTGAGCGTCCGACTTCGGCTCAGGTCATGATCTCATGTTTCATGAGTTCGTGCCCCACATTGGACTCACCTTCGTCAGCACAGATCTCACTTCGGATACTCGGTCCCCCTCTCTCTCTGCCCCTCCCCCACTGGTGCTCTTTTTCTCAAAAATAAACAATACATTTAAAACAAAACAAAACAAAACAAAACAAAAGGAACAGGTAACAGCACTGACTTTTGCATTATGACATATAAAAGCATATATGGAATTTTCTCCTTCCAGGTGGAAGAGCAACCCGATCTCTCTGTAGAGAAATTATCCTCCATAGCCATACCATATCTAGGCTATCTGCTCCTTCTAGACAAGAAAATAAAGTTCCAAATATGTGCACTGTTTGCAAGGTGTGGGTCAAGATGAGGAGAAGCAATGGGACAGATGGTAGCTGTACTTATGGTGAGCATAGCATCATGTAGACATTTGTCAAATCACTAAGTTGTACACCTAAACCTAATGTAACATCATGTGTCAACTATACTTTAAAAAATGTTCTATAAAAATATGAGAGGAGGAAGGAGGAGTAAAGAGTGCAGTGGGCAAGTAAAGAAATTATTGTTGATACACTTGGGAAATCTGGAAAAATGATGATTTAAAAGCAGGTTCACACCTGCGAACTTCCCTTTTTGTATTCACATTGCACTCCATCTTGTCATATCCTTTTTGAGTGGCAGGTTCCCCAAGATAGATAAATGGAAAGAATCAACTATGCTTAACTCAAACAACTGAACAGATGACATATCGTTACTACCTACACTAAAATTAATATGCTAGTGTTTTAGGGCAGAGAGAAGTTGACTTTTAAAATTATCTACATAATGCAACTATAAATGGACCTGTTTTTCATAGAAACTACAGCTATGTTCTTTCTTTTTCTTCTTCTTCCTTTTTTTTTTTTTTTTTTTCTGGAAGGGGGTTGAAGTTAAAACCTCTGGAATCTATATCCTAGAGCCATTTGTTGCTGTCTAGGAATCAAAATAGAAAATTGGACAGGAGGAAAAGCAAAAGCATCTGGGATCCCTCCATTTTATAAATTCTATAGAAAAGAAATCAGGGAGAAATAGTGTATGTAGTGGAAAATCAATCAAAGGCTTAGTCCCATTATATACCCCAGTCCACACTCTATAATTCAGCTTGGCAAATAGAATTTATCATGGACTTGTCATTTTCAGAAACTATTTGGCCTGCAACAAAGCTGCTATCACATACAGGCAGAGTAAGAACTGAATATGAAGAGTGGCAGGAAATCTTTCCCCAACCCCCGCCCCCCAAGTCCACACATCAATATATGAAATACCACCTTAGAGATTTACAACTGCACAATTTGTTTTGCAAATTCAAACATAAAATAGTTATTTCAGATTAGTGAGTGATACCAACTCCTTTTCTCTTTTGTACCTTAAACAAGAGCCTAGATGAAAGGACAATTTTTATTTGGAGAGAGGAATGTATGTATGCTACAGTGGGGAGAAGAATGGGAGGAAAAAACAATATGAGAGTTTGAGGCAGTGTCCCATGGGACATGCCATGTGCAACATAAAGGTATTGTCTGCTGGAAAGGGAAGGGGGAACTGCTTTTGAAATCCCAAATACCAACATTCAAGCTGGCCAAAGAAAGAATCTGAAGACATAGATTTGTTTTCAGGTAATCTCATCACATGGAAATCTAGGATTTCTTCCAATAACTTCTTTGCTGCATTTAACAAAACATTAAGTGCTTGAGGTTGGGGCACAGAAGAGCATGGAGATCCTTCAGAGATGATGATAAGAATAGCAGAATAAGCTGATAGGAGAAGAAAATTGAACCCAGCATCTCAAGCCAGATTGCTTTCTAGGTTGTGGTCATTGGGACCCACGAATCCCTTCACCACCCAGGGGCCCCAAACTAAGATTTATTTTGTAAATGAGGCTTGTGTCTATAGTCTTTTGAATAGTATATGTTCTTTAACAGATGGATCTATTTTTTTTTTCAACGTTTTTATTTTTGGGACAGAGAGAGACAGAGCATGAACGGGGGAGGGGCAGAGAGAGAGGGAGACACAGAATCAGAAACAGGCTCCAAGCCATCAGCCCAGAGCCTGACGCGGGGCTCGAACTCACGGACCGTGAGATCGTGACCTGGCTGAAGCCGGACGCTTAACCGACTGCGCCACCCAGGCGCCCCAACAGATGGATCTATTAAAGAGACATCAGTTTGTGCCCAAGACACGGAAGTTAAGCATTTGGTTACTTCCTATAATTATGAGCTGAAGAGAATTTGGTATCTGTTTCAAAGTACAGGGTATGGGAGACAAGCGCAAACACCTAAGAAGGGCTGCCCAGGGGTTCTTTCAAGGGCTCAGGCAAATGATTAGCATGTATCTGAAGTCCCTTCCCCGGCGGAGCTACAAGTTTTCATCTGAATATAGCAGGTCAATTTCATACTAATAAATGTACACCTACAAGCGGTAGTTTTGATAATCTTCCTTCCTGCCTAGACTCAAATAATGTCATTTTACGTTTTGGTCGATTTTCTATAGACCAGAAGAAAATTGAAATGCTTTGCCTCTTATTTTCAGAGCACTTCCATTTTCATACTGCAGTTTAAATCTTCTCTTTCTTTTCTCTCCCTCCAACAACCTTTCTTTGTTAAGGAACTCTTTCTTTGAGCTCTCCCTTCACCCCATCCCCCCTCCCTCTTCTTCAGTAGAAAGCTAAATGAAGATATTTAAATATGGTCACTAAAGAGGCAGGAAATGGGTTATCGCTGAATGAGGGAATTAATCCAGAGCAGAGCAGACAGGCATTCGAAATGCATGCTGTACTCCACAGCACGCAGTGTTATTTAAATAAAATGGTTATCTAAAATAACACGGAGGAAATACAATGCCAAAAAATGGACCATGAAAAAATTTGAAATGGGCTTTCCAAAAACATAAGAACACTTCGTTTTCTGTAACGTAACCCTGATTGGCTACCATAGCAGCTCCGGAAGTTAAGCAATTAGGACACTCCCGGCTAATGTTCTTGGGGCTGGGTAACCAAAGTGGAGGAGAAACAATGTAGCGCTGTTTGAAAACAGCTTAGATATCTGAGATGCCTGAAATGTCAAAAGATTCTCGACCTACTACAAACTTCTGAAGACTGACTGCTAATATTTAGGCATTCTACAACCAAATGATTGAGTGCATATTGTCGCTGTTAGAGCCATTCCTGAAAAAATACGTTTAAAAGCCACATATGACTTTTTTAAACCATGCATTCAAAACTACTGATGTTTTACAGTGCCAGAATGAACCTGAATGCTGTCATTTAAATTCAAGGCAAATCTTCCCAACCTCCACAACAAGTGACTTTCTATTTCGATAGCTGAAAGTACGGGAGAGCAAAGCACTTCAAACTAGTAGATTTTTTAATAGCTCTTGAAGAAGTCTGGCCACCAGGATTCTCATCTTCATTGATAGACGACTTCCACTTTTCTCTTCCTTTTGAAAGACTCATCGAAAACAGTGCTCATGTGGCCCCACAGACCATTTTGCTGAGCGGAGATACTAGGGAAATATCCTCAAAAAGGCAGAAGTGATAGGTCTGGCAATCAGCCAGACCAGACAACCTTGGGGGATGAGGGACGGGGTGGGGCAGGGGTAACAGGTAGGGTTTTTCTTTCCCCTCCCATCCTCCTAACCGAAAGCAAAAAGGTAAAGCAACAGACTAGGCATCTGCCTCAGCATAGGATTAGGAATTGAATCTATGATAGTTCCAGGAGAAACTGAGACCATCATTTCCAGCCTCATCAATTTTCAGGCAGGAAAACTGAGATCTAGAGAGAGAAGGTAACTTGTCCAAGGTTGTCTGGCTAGCTAGCATCGGATCCAGGGTTAGGATTCATGTCCACACACCCCCTCCAAGGCTTAGCACCTGGTAGAGTCTGTGAAATGGGACTCAGTCCTTCCTAGGTAAAGATGTAGGTCCTGAGTGTGAAAAATCGCCCAGCCATTCCAAAATAGATATTGATTTCATTCTGTTGGGGTTGGCATTCTTTGTAGTTTTGCATTGGGTCACCAAAGCCATCTCTTGGGTCTCAAAGGCCACGCCATTAAAGTAAACCTGTTTTTCTATGGAAAGGCCAGCTCCAGTGTCAAGAACTCTGGGATGGCTGCAGGGATGAATCGGTGTGTCTGTTCAGATGGCAAAATGGGCATTCACCCTCATGAAGGACAATGTGATAAAGTGGCAAGTGGAAAAGTTGTCTTCCTAAGTTGCTGTCACAGTCCCTGCAGACTCAAAATGAGTAGTTTAAATACAGCAACAATATGGCACTATTGTACGGTAAAAATCATCTTAGTAGGAGATGCAAGCCCTATTTTAAAATACACCCTAAATAGTCCATTTACTCCAACAAATGGCAGCTGATTGGGCTGTACTGTAATTGGGTACAGCATTGAAGAGCTGCTTTGCCTATTATTTAAATTTCCAGTGAAGAAATAGCTAGTTCCTTCATCTTCACTCGACTCGTTTTCCTTTCAGGGCCACAGATGTGTTTTGGCCATAGCGCAGTTCCAGAGAAGGAAATAAGTGAGGGAGTTTAGGAGAGGCGGCTCTGCCGCAGCACAACACGCAGTCATGACAACCAAGCCGCCTCTGCAAATGGTGTAGGCCCACCTTCTCTCCAGGCATCTGCTGAGCAGCTCAAGGAATTGCGCTGACAGCAGGGATAATTTGCAGACTCCAGCCCTGCTCTGTCAGGCTAAATGAACACTCCCTTTCTTCCCATTCCCCTTGCCCAGGTGGCTGTTGCCGGTGGCTCAGGGTACGGTGTATGCAAATCAAATCCACAACTATATTTGAGCACCTGCAGAGACTCCAATCCTGTAATTCCATAGGGTAAAGTTAGAAGGGAAGAAGTGTAACTCACTTCAAATAGCATGTAACTGTTCTCGCTGTTCGATTTCGCCAGCATCAGATTCAATATATCCCAGATGATCTTCCTATCCAAACCTGCTCTTCCACCTGCCTTCAGGGGAGGAGACAGGGCCCTGCCATCCACGAGCTTCCCAGATAAGAAACCTACAAAGGACCTATGACTTGTCCCCTTTTCTCATCTGCCACAGCCAACTTCCTTACATGGAGCTTCAGTTATTTCTCCGTCCTCAATATCACCTAAATCTATGCCTTCTCCTCCGCTCCTAATAGCACAGTTTCTGGTATTAATCATGTTCCAACAAGAATACGGCTGCAGCCTCCTAATTACCAATGCTGCGACTTGCTCTTTCTTCTCCGATCTATCCTTCTCACTGCTCCCAAACTGAGCTCTACGTGAAACATGATCTCCAATTTGATGTCATTTCTCTGCTAAAACTCCGCCAGTGATTATAATTTTCAGGAAGGGTATAAGCTCTGAGTATGGCATACAAGTCACACTGCGATCTGGCTTCTGCCCGCCTTATTCAAACAGCAGTAATGTTTGATGTGTTAACAAAAATAATTCGCATCTATCGAAAAACATATCTAATCAATGTACCGTAGACCCTAAAAGGAACAAAATATATATTTGAAAAGAGTCTGGACTCGGGGCACTTTACTGATACACATAGGCCTTCCTTTCTGAATTGCTGAATTCTTTGTAGCTCCTGAATTTGGGTAAACAGTGACCAGAGTTGATTCAGTACTTAATGCTCACCAAGAAATCCATTGCCCTGTGCTTAAGGACCCTTGAGGCTGTCAAAATCTTATTTTAGAGAAACAGACCTCTATCCTCAGCTGTGTCTATGCTTTAGACCTGCTGTTTCTTGAGCTTCTGTTCTTGTTGAGAGTCACTGTGGCTGAGAAGAATAAGGGGCATTAGAGAATAAATAAATGTGTTATAAATATATTTATTAGATATGTTTTAATCCTGTCTTCTCATAAAGACTTAGTTGTGTATCCTCAGCTTTATTTCCCTCAAAGTAACAGTATAGCAGGCCTAAAAGATCACTGGTACTAAAAGCAGTTGATGAGTAGGATGTGTCCTCTTGGAGGAGAGAATTCTGGAAGCTCAGATGGATGACTTCACAGAGGTTACCTGTCTGGACCTTCTATTCCCCTCTCCCTTGCCTCCAGCCTTACCACATTTTTCCTGTGGTAGAATGAACATACTGGCAGTGTATTTATTTCAAAAATATTTCTTGAAGACCTACCAGGTTCTAGGCCCTCAGATAAAAAACTGTGGATATAATGGTGAACCAGCGACTCATGGTAGTTAAATTACTCTGTGTGTGGAGGGGAGGAGAGGGGCATTGATCAATTAATCACACAAGTAAGTATGAATTAAAAAATGTTCATTTATTTTGAGAGAGCGAGCTGGGGAAGGGTAGAGAGAGGGAGAGAGAGAATGCCAAGCAGGCTCCACGCCATCAATGCAGAGCCTGATGCAGGGCTCGAGCTCATGAACCTTGAGATCATGACCTGAGCCAAAATCAAGAGTTGGACACTTAACCGACTAAACCACCCAGGCGCCCCAAATGTGAGTTTTTAATAGTGATAAGTGACATGTGCTTCAAAGGAAATTATCAATGGCAGAGAATGCTAAATAATCAAGGAAGTCTCCGAGAAGGTGATCTATAAACTGACACCAGATAGATTACACGGAGCTAATAATGCCAAGAGTTGAGAGATGGACATGGCAGTCAGATAGAAGAGAATTACAACTCCCTAAAACACAATGGATGCTCGTCCTAAGAACAGCAGGGATGTTAATATGACCAGAGCATAGCAAGTGCCAGGATGAGAGGCTGAGCAGTTTAGTAAGTGGGAGAGGTGAGATGCGTGTGGAGAGGCATATAGGGCCCTGAAGATGAAGATGAGAGGTTTAGGTTTCATTATACTGATCACCAAATGATTTTAATCATGAGAAGAAAATGATGTAAGCTCAAAAAACATCACCGACTACTACAGATCGTGCGGAGTGCTACAACTGGAACAATGAGAGCAGTTAGGAGGCTATCATCATAGTTGCCATGGAAGATCACAGTGATCCAGCCTAGGATGGTAGTGGTGGAGGTGGAGGGAAATGGCTGCATTCTGGATATATTTTGAAATAATATCTCCTTGACTGACTAACGGATTAGATGTTGGGGGAGAGTCTGTGACACCCAGATTTCTGGTATCGGCAACTGTACAGTGGTGGCATTACCTGCAATGGGGAAGACTGGGGAAGGGTCAGGTTGGAGGGAGGTAAAAATCAAGAGTGCTGGGGGCTCCTGGCTGGCTCAGTCCACACAGCATGCAACTGTTGATCTCTCAGTCGTGAGTTCAAAACCCACTTTGGGGGTAGAGTTTACTTTAAAAAAAAATTGAGAGTACTGCTTTGAACTTGTTTCTACTAGAGATCCAGAGAGATGTCCTAACTGTGGTTAATGCTGTGAGAAGAATGGTCTGTAGGGACCAAGACAAATAACAGTGAGTTCAGGCAGGAAGCTGTGACAGTAGCTTCAGTGAGAGGGAAGGCTTGCCTTGGGTCCGTGTAATAGCAGCAGTGATGGATTTGAAAATAACTTTAAATTGAAAGTGACAGTTGAAAGTAACTTTAATTTCCTATGTCTTCTATTGTTGCTACCATCCCCGGTGGCAATCAGATATTTGACTTGAGGCCTTTGAATTCCCTGGCCCTTTCTCTCCCGTTTGCACCTGGATAGGAAGCCTTGGTAATTTGACTTGGTGATGGGGCACTATCAGGGATCATTACTATGTGTCCACAATAGTATCTCAGTGTTGCAAAGTCCTTGCCCCTCTATCTAGTCAAATCTTCCATCAGACACCATCCTTTAGGAATCCCTGAATTCCTAGCTGAAAACAAAATCATGCGTATGTCTACAGAAAGAAAATTTTCAAAATGAATCAAGCTGGTGAGAAAAGCAGCATCCAGGAAACAACAACAACACCTACACTTAACGGCAAGTTGTAAAGAAGTAGTTGAGTCAGAAATGTTTCCGCATTGACATTGGCGAGGCTTAAGCGAAAAGTACTTACTGAGTGTTACTGTGTGACTTGATATCCCCTGCTTGAAGAGTGGATTGGAATCCATTTCCCAGAACCAGGGAAATCGGGACTTTTCTAAGTTATTATAGCTTCAGAATCTGAGCTATAAACAGAAAACTAGAACCATCTAAGGAATTGGAAGAAATATTTAAAAGATCATAAATTTAAGCTCCAAGCAACCTGAAGAAATCATCAGGTCCAGCTTACTTCTGTTAGGTAGGCAGACGGGCACAGAAGCAGCCTCTGGTGATGTGAAAGGGTAAGGACTTTGGAGTCAAACACACAGGTGGAATCCTGAATCCATCACTTGCTAGCTAGGTATCCTTAGGCAAATTATTTAATGTTTCTAGGCCTCAACCTCTTTGTCTGTGAAATTGGAGTTATAAACCCTACCCATAAATTGGTTATGACTCAACATATGCAAAGCACTTAGTATATGATAAATAATAAATAGTGGCCATAATGTTTACACAATAGATTTTTAAATAACAGCTTTATTGATAAAGAATTCATATGTCATACAATTCACCTATTTGAATTGTACAATTCGGTGGTTTCTATAGGATGGAAGAGATTTTAAGACAGACTTTGGTAGTAATTAGATCCGGAAAAAACTGGACTAGTTTTCAAATGACTGATAAACTCTTTATTGGGTGCACAAAGTAGGTTACTCAAATACTAGTGGATAAAATTAGGTTGACCTGAACAAGTCTGTGACCATGCAAGCACTTATCTATTTTTTGTTTTTTACTGAAAGTGTTGTCTGCATCTGTCCACACAAAAGCAATATATTCAAAAGGAATATAGGGAAGTAAATGACATTGTAGAATCAGTAGGTGGTTTTATGGCATTGCTTCTCTGAATCTATGTACGTATATATGAGACCTTGTGGCCTCCTTCACACACGCACACACACGCACGCACGCACGCACACTCCATATATGAAAGTCTGGCTTTCTCCTTATGTTGTATATTTTTTCATTTTCTTACAATGACTTTGAGGCTTACTCAGGGCATGACCTGAAGAACAATAATACTGGATAATCTTTTCCCTAGATCTTTATGCAAACTACCACTTTTGAATAAAATAAAAGCAGTATAGGGAAAAAAAATTAAGGTGAAGGTAGAGGAAGAGAGAAATTTAGTACTAACATATATAATCAGTTGACAGCCTCTAAGAAAAATATGGTCCAGTGATTTTCCAAGAGAAACCAGACTATGTAGAGAGATGAGCTGTATATGATAATCTTCCAAGCCTACTTCTTAATCTTATGGAAGATTTTTTTTTGATCATCATATGAGACTTTTTATGAGATTATTTTATAGGTGAACTGTGTGTGTTCATGTATGTGTACGTGTTTTATGAAAGACATCTTGCCTGATATTTTTGCCAAGTCACTTTTCCAGATGATATATCAGCTATTTTGTCACCAGCTAGACAGTAATTTGATGGTGTCTTGGAAAGACAAGTGAATTCATTTCAAGTTGATAATGTTGCCTTTCCACAATTTTCTCACTAGTTCAAATGCCAATTGTGAATTATCTCATCAAGCTTTTGGAATTTAACAACCCAATTTACTGCTTGTTCCCACTTCAATACCCAAGTGTCACCAGTTATATTATTATATTGAGTATTTATTAAATTATCTTTTACATCACATTGAATAATTCCCTTATGAACTTCCTCTGAACATTTTTTAATATATTTTTTTTATTTTTAGACAGAGCATGAGTGGGGGAGAGGGGCAGAGGGAGAGAAAGAGTCTTAAGCAGGCTCCACACTCAGTGAAGAGCCCAACACGGGGCTCGATCCTGTGACCCTGGGATCATGACCTGAGCCAGAATCAAGGGCTGGACGCTCAACTGACTGAACCATCCAGGTGCCCTTCCTCTGAATATTTTTAACTCTTTTATTTCAGATTCATAATTTTTACCAATCAATGAACAATCTTGATAGATGAATCAATAGGTGATCAATATTGATCAGTGATCAATAAATGAATAATCTCTTTTCTATTTAGAATAATTTAAATTAAAAAAGAATTTAAATGTATAGAAATGGAAGGATACATTAGCAAGCAGTAACCTTTATTCAGTAGTGACCATTCTATACATGAAAAAGGGAGACACAGAATCTGAAGCAGGTTCCAGGCACCAAGCTGTCAGCACAGAGCCTTACAAGGGGCTCAAACCCACAAACTGTGTGATCATGACCTGAGCCGAAGTCAGATGCTCAACCGACTGAGCCACCCAGGCGTCCCTCTTATACCTTATTTCTGAAGGAAAATTGTCAACTATGTTCTTCATTTAGCTAAATAATGGAAAATATTTAGTTAGAGAGGCAGATATTTTGCTTACCTGGCATCTAACATCTATCTATCTATCTATCTATCTATCTATCTATCTATCTATCTAGAAATGTCAGGATACAGGAAAATCTCAGTTAAACAGATTACATAAAAAGAGTGGTTCTGGTTAGCTGATTATTCTAGTGACCTGAGGGTTAAAAATAGCAACAAAAATGTGTTTGTTTTACTCTTTGGTTAGTGGCTATTTTTCTAAATGGTCAAAGTATTTCATCCCCTTAGTAAAGTCTAGTAACAACTAAATCTTTGTTGACTAAGAATCTTGCAGAACAAGAGGCTAGTTTTCTAGAAATTTTTGTTTAAACAACGCCTACAACATGAGCTTTAATTTTACAATGTGTTCCTTTCTTGTAAAAGAAGAGACATTTACCTAAGGGCTTCAGTTGGTAGAGTTCTGATTAATTGCAATCTTACTACAATTAAATGTATTAGTCAACTCTAGGGGTTAGGAATGTGGATTCTTAACTAGGCTCAATCTTCATCTTAATAATGTGATGGATATGTATCTTCACCGTTGTGATCCTCAGTTTCCATTTTCTCTTCTGTTATTTTTTTAAATGTTTATTTATTTTTGAGAGACAGAGAAAGAACACGAACAGCGGAGGGGCAGAGAGAGAGAGGGAGACACAAAACTCAAAGTAGCCTCTAGGCTCTGAGCTATCAGCACAGGGCCCGATGCGGGCCTCGAACCCATGAACTGTGATATCATGACCTGAGCTGAAGTCGGACGCTTAACTGACTGAGTCACCCAAGCACCCCTCTTTTCTGTTAAATGAGAATGATAACAGTACCTAATGCAGAATGTTGTTGGGATCAAGTGGGTCATTACATGTAAAGTGCTTAGGACAGGTAAATAGTAAATGGTCAGATAATTTTAGTTATTATCGTTCCAGCTGTTTGTCATGGTATGGGTTTAAACATAGTTTTAGGATTGGGAGAATGGCTGAAGGATCCTTTTATCTACTCATTTTTTTCTAATTTTTAAAAAGAAGTAACTTTGGACTTTTCATACTATTCCAAATGTTATCTCTTGAACTTGTGGTGAACAGAAAAAATTCCTTCCCCCTTCCTCCCTTCCTCCCTTCCTCCCTCCCTTCCTTCCTTCCTTCCTTTTTTTCTTCTTCCAGATAAAGTGAAGGGATAAACTCTTAAGGACTAGAACACCTGTATGTGTCAGGAAATTCAACATTAGGCTTATGAAAAGTCATCATTTTGCAGTGGAAATAGTATAGCAAATATGTTTCTGTTCAAGCATAATGATACTCAGGTTTGGGCTGTATGAATAGGAGAAAAGGTGTTTGGGGGTGAAGGGTAATAGGGCAAGTGGCAGGACCTTGAGCATGAGACATTTGCAGATATCAAATCCAGCTTTAAGCATAGACAGAATGGACATCTGTCTACATGGAATAAGTTGAGTAGAAAAAAAAATGTTGCCATCTATGTCCCCACCCCTCTACCCCCATATATACAAAATCCTGCTATAATATTTCATTTTCCCACTCGATAATTCTGAACAAACATTCCATTCTCTGGGAAGAGTTATTGAAATATTAGGCACTTGTTGATTAATCTATATCACTCACAGTCTTATAAGAGGACCAAGTCCAGAAGACATGAAACACTGGATGGGAAGATTTTCATGAGGAAGTTGTGTACAGTGGGACCCAGAGAGGAAGAAAATTAGCACTTGTTGGATGTTTACTACAGCTCAGGTATTACAAGCCTCAATTCATGAACTTCACACACAACCATAGAAATAGGTATTATGAAGTCCACATTATAATGAAGAAACTGAGACTCAGAGAAGTCAAGTAAATTTCTCAAGACCACATCAGTATTGTCAGAAAAGAGAGTCGAACCTACGATAATCTGGAATTTTTCTATGTCTAAATTTGGAAGTGAGTGAGAGCACTGCCGGTGGGAAAATGAGGCAAATAACAGAGCGGAAATAAACTGAAGGAAGAAAAGATGCCCTCCGGTTTTATATCCATAGCTTCACTACCATTAGAATGAGTTATGGATGTCATTCAATGTGACACATAAGAGGAGACAGAGTAGCAGAGCTTCTAGTCCATTCAACTAACATCATTGAATTTCTGCTGTGTGCTAGGCTCTGTGCTTGAAGCTAGGAGTCAAGATCTAAAACAAACCCAGTCCATGCCTTTGAGGAAGTCACTTTCTGATATGACAGGACAGTTTTGTGAGAAGATGGATCTCAAATGGATATATGAGCAGCATTACGATGGGAACATAAAATCAAAGGCTAAATGCAGAAAAAGATTTTGAACATCAATTTTATGCAGTGGCAAACAGCTTAAAATAATATGTTAATTCTTAGAATGAACTGACCTAAAATGGAATACTATGCACCATTTGTATGATGTTTTTCAAAGCTTTCTTGAAGTAAACTGCACATATTAAAAATGCATAATTCAGTAAGTTTGACACATTTGTACACCTATGAAACTGTTGCCACAATCAAGATAATGAATATATCCATCACTCCAAAAGTTTTCATGTACCTCTTCCATCCGCTGCTTCCCTGCCCAAGCAAAAAACAGAACTTTTTTCTGTTACTATAGATCAATTTTCATTCTCTAGAATTTTACATAAATGAGTATGAACTCTTTTTTGTCTGGGTTATTTTACTCTGCAAAATTATTGACATTTGTCCATGTTATTATGTGTACTAATGGTTCACTTCTTTTTATTGATGAGTAGTATTCCATTCTATGGATATAACAAAAATTCATCCAATCACCTGTTGATGGACATGTGGGTTGTTTCTAGTCTTTGGCTGTCACACACATAGCTACTGTGAACGTTCACAAAAGAGTGGTTTTGTGGACACATACTTTGATTTGTCTTGGGTAAACACCAAGGAGTAAAATGGTTAAATAATATGATAGGTATATATATATATCTTTTTAGAATACTACCAAAGTGGTTGTGCCATTTTACACTTTCACCAACAGTATATGAGAGTTCTAGCTCCACCATATACTCACCAACCCTTGGAATGGGTACACTTTATAAATTTTTGCTACTGTAATTGGTGTGTATTAGAATCTCACTGTGGTTTTGATTTGCGTACACTCAATGGCTTATATGTTGAGCATCTTTGTATGTTTTTTTAAGTTAATTTATCTTGAAAGGAAGAGAGAGAGCATAAGGAAGAGAGGGGCAGAGAAAGAGAGAGAATCCTAAGCAAGCTCCATGCGCAGCACGGAGCCCCACATGGTGTTCCATCTCAGGACAGTAAGAGCATGACCTGAGCCGAAATCAAGAGTCAGATGCTTAACTGACTGAGACACCCAGGCGCCCCTTTACAGTTTTAATTACATCTTCTTTGGTGTTGTAGCTGTTCAAATCTTTTGTCTATTGCTTATTGCTTATTTATTTTCTTATTAAGTTTTGAGAATTCTTTACATATTTTAGATACATATTCTTTATCAGTTATATGAATGGAAAATGGTTTCTTCCAGTCAGTGGCTTGTCATTTATTTATTTGTCTTATCTGGGTCTTTCAAAGAACAATTCCTAATTCTGATGAAGCCTAATTTATTAATTTTATTTTATGGAGAGTGCTTTTGGTGTTGTGTTTAAGAAACCATTGCCTAATCCAAGGTCATGAAGGTTTACTTTTAAGAAGTTTATAGTTTTAGCACTTACATTAGGTCTATGATCATTTTGAGTTAATTTTTGTATACAGTGTATGGTATTGATTGAGGTTTGCCCCCCTTTCTCCTTTTATACAGATTATCTCATTGTTCCAAGCACAATTTTTTTTGAAAAGACTATCCCTTCTCCTCTGACCTGTCTTTGAATCTTTGTCAAAATTCAATTGACCATAAATATGTAGGTCTATTTGTATATTTTATTTTGTTTCATTGATACAATAGTTCTATCTCCTTGCTGATATCACACAACCTTGATTGCTGCAGATTTATAAAAGGTTGTGAAATTGGGTAGTGTAATCTCTCCAATTTTGTTCTTTTTCAAATTGTTTTGGCTATTCTGTATCTTTCACATTTTCCATATTAAGTTTAGAATCAGCTTGTCAGTTTCTACCAAAAAAAGCATTCTGGGATTTTGATTTGGACTGCATTAAATTCATACATCAACTTGAGGAGAATTGACATTTTAACAATATTAAGTCTTTCAAACCATAAACATGTGTATCTCTCCCACTCATTCAAGTCTCCTTTAATTTATCTTGACAATGTTTTGTACTTTTAAGTGTACAGGAATTATACATTTTCAAAGCTATGCCTACTTGTTTCATATGAATAATGTTACTATAAATAACATGTTTTAAATTCCAATTTCCTATTTTTTATTGCAGGTATAAAGAAATACAGTTGATTTTTTAAACATCGATCTTGTATCCTACAAACATGCTAAATTCACTTATTAGTTCTAGAAGCTTTTTTGTAAGACACATAGGTTGTCTACCTCGATGATCATGTTATATGAGAATAAGGACAATTTTACTTCTTTCTTTCCAGTCTAAAAGCTTTTCATTTCTTTTTCTTGTCTGGCTACAACATTCAGTATAATGGTGAATAGAAGTGCTGTAAGCAAACATAATTGCTTTATTCTTTTTAAAATTTATTTTTACTTAAAAAACTTTTTTATTTGAGTATAATCGACACAAAGGTTACATTAGTTTCAAGTATACAATATAGTGATCCAACTTCTATATATGTTATGCTATGCTCACAAGTGTAGCTACCATCCGTCACCATACAGTGCTATTACAATATCATCGATTAGATTCCTTATGCTGTGCCTTTTATTTCTTTGACTTATTCATTATACAACTGGAAACCTGTGTCTCCCACTCCCCTAAGCCCATTTTACCCATCCCCTTACTCCCTTCCCTCTGGCAACAATCAGTTTGTTCTCTGTATTTATAATCTTAGATGAAAAGCATTTAGTCTTTCACCAGTAAGTATAATAGATGTTGGCTGTATGTTTTTCATAGGTGATTCTTTATCAGGTTGAGGAAATTCCCTTTTATTCCTAGCTCTGTTGAGAGCTTTTTAACAGGAATAGATGTTGGTTTTGACAAATTCTCTTTATGCATATATTGAGATGATTTTTTTAATCTGTTAATATAGTGAATTGCATTGATTTTGAATGTTAAGCCAATCTGGCATTGCTGGACTAAACTCCATTGGACTATGATATATTATTATTTCAAAATATTATTTGATGCAATTTACTAAAATTTTTAAAGAATTATTTTTGCATCTATATTCATGAAAATTATTGGTTTGTAAAACTTTTCATGTAATGTTTTCACCTGGTTTTGGTCTTAGGGTAATGCTGGCATCATAGAATGGGTTCAGAGATAATTTACCTTCTTTGATTTCCTAGAAGAGTTTTTAGAGAACTGGTATTATATCTTTTAAAAATATTTCATAGAATCCACCAGCGAAGCCATATGGAGCTTGGAATTTTTTTGTCAGAAGATCTTTAACTATAAATTCAATTTTGTTAATAGATATGAGGCTATTTAGGTTTTCTATTTTTTCATGAGTCATCTTTACTAGCTTAGGTTATTTCAAGGAATCCATTTATTTCATCTAAGTTTTAAAATTTATTGTTGGGGTGCCTGGGTGGCTCAATCAGTTGAGTGTCCAACTTTAGCTCAGGTCATGATCTCACCGTTTGTGAGTTCGAGCCCTGTATTGGGCTTGCTGCTATCAGCACAGAGCCTGCTTTGGATCCTCTGTCCCCCTCTCTGTCAGCCCCTCCACTGCTCACATTGTCTCTTCCAAAAATAAATAGACCTTTAAAAAAATAAAACAATATTTATTGTCATAAAGTTTTTCATATTTTTTTATTTTAACATCAGTAAAATCTGTAGCCATGTCACCTCTCTCATTACTGATATTGATAATTTGTGTTCATTTTTTTCTGAATATTTTGGCTAAATGTTTATCAATTTTATTGATCTCAAAAAAACCCAGTTCAGTTTCATTGATTTTCTCCATTTCTGTTTTCTGTTTCATTGATTTCTTCTCTAATATTTATCATTTGTTTTCTTCTGTTTACTTTGGGTTTAATTTGTCTTTTTTTTTAATTTAAGGTGGAAGCTGATGTCATTGACGAGATCTTTTGTTTCTAATATATGTGTTTAATGCTGTAAATTTTCTTCTCAGTATTGTGTTGTCTTTTACAGAATATTTGTATTTTGTACAAATATTGTTTTGTGATTGGTTGATGATCCAAAAAGTTACTTCTCAAACTGAATGTATAAAGTAGTTTTATAAAGGGAACACAAAACCACAGACTGAATATTAAAAATACTTTTAAGCTTCAATTTCATTAATGACAATTTGAAATAACATTATAAATTTATAATAAACTGCTATTTAACAGAATAGCATAAAACATTTGCATATATTTTTATAAGATAAAACACTAGATTTCCAGAAATTTCATACTGGTGTGAAGTCACCTTGCTCTAATTCATCCAGATTCTTTGGAGGTTCAATTTTATTCTCATTTACTAACAAAAATCCTCTATTGTAAATTTGTGATAAGCACTGAACTATATAATATAACATAGGTATACACAGTTTTTTAGAGCCCAGCAGAGGAAGCATGCATGCATGGAACAACCAGGGAAGACTTCACAGGGTGATAATATGAGAAGTGTATTGGAGAAATAATAGGAGTTAACTGCGGCTAAGTAGGGGAGGTGGCAGTAATATTACAGATGTTCCGGGGCACCTGAGTGGCTTGGTCGGTTAAGTGTCCAACTTCGGCTCAGGTCGTGATCTCATGGTTCGTGGGTTCAAGCCCTGCGTCAGGCTCTGTGCTAACATCTCAGAGCCTGTTGCCTGCTTCAGAGTCTGTGTCTTTCCCGCTCTCTGCCCCTCCCCCACTCATGCTCTGTGTGTGTCTCTCTCCCCCCGCCTCTCAAAAATAAACATTAAAAAAAATTCACAGATGTGCTTTGCTGGAAAAGCTTTCAGGAAGTTTTGATCACATTCAGGACATCACTGAAACCTATGGGAGAATTTAGGTTTATCGGGTTAATGTAGATTAAGACTAATGAGGCAAAATAATCCTTGCTCTAAGCATGGGAATATGTACTGTAAGTCATTGTTGAAATCCTTTACTTAAACCTTGTACCTCAGTACTTATACATGGTTCCTTATTTGTGAAGCATTTCATTGTGTCTGATTCTTTTGGATAGTGCAGTGCTGAACTTGACTGAAATGGTGCTGGCTGTAAAAGATCAAGAGTAGAAAAGATGATAAAGAAAATAGTTGTAAAATGCTATATCGGCACTTTAACAAAAAACACTGATATCCACTCAAATGGGACACATTGTATACTTTTTAAAAGACTGTGTGGATTCAAGCTTGGTTTATTGTGTAGTTTTAAAAGATTGTCTAAATTTTTCCCTCACAAAATTGTGAAAAACTGCAAGTATGTGTGGTAACACACAAATGCATTTGAAAAGGGAGGTGAGTGAGAAAAATTTGGGCTGACAGTACCGTTTTCTTTAACCTTGAACTGGACTGAAAAATTGCACTAAAAGTAAAACCTTGTAATATATGATGATTTCTTTAAGAGACAGGGAAGGACTTAGCTAACCTTTTTAATCAGTTACAGAGGTAAGGCTAAGAATGTAAGAGAACACAGATCAGGAATAGTGAGTGATCCACCAGATTGTCTCGTGGATTCTTTTCTTTTCAGTTTTACAAATCAGCTTTACGGAAGATGGAAGAGATCCAATCCTTTTACCCCAAGGCTTTACTAGCAAGTTTAGCAACTGGAACTTGATGTAATAGGTGCTGTTTTAATGGATTATGGCCTGTGAAGTTTCTAAAGTTTGAGCAACTATATAAAATGAAAAGGTTCAGCAATGAAGCTTTTCATTTCTTTTTTTCGTAGTGGCTGAATATCGAAAGAGCTTCTGGGTTTTTTCAAAGTGCCTCAGTCCCTGCCCTGCTAGCATTAGCTACTGCTTTGTCAGAATAGCTTTGAGCTTCCTTCACAAGGTCTCCATTGGGACCTATATTAAAATCATCTCCATGCATTGTAAATTACTCAGCAACGTCAAGAAGTGACACTGTTGTGATTCCTATTCTAGAATATGCACCATCCAAATTTATTGTGGCAGAGAATTCTATGTGAAAGATTTATTTTGATAGGTGATGGCTGTGAGATACTCAATAATAAATGTCATTGTTCCCCCAAATGACCTCCAACCAGCTGGATAACAACTTGCCTTCTATGTTGCTAGACCCTGAGCTCTATATTCTCACTGGGAAGAAGTCAAATAAAAAAATAAAATAGAGGGGGCATCTGGTTGGTTCAGATGGTGGAGCATCTGACTCTTGGTTTCATCTCAGTCATGATCTCACAGTTCATGAGTTCAAGACGCAAGACGGGCTCTGCACTGACAGCACAGAGCCAACTTGGGATTCTTTCTCTTCCTCTCTCTCTCTGCCCCTCCCCCACTTAAGCTCTCTCACTCTTTCTCAAAATAAATAAATAAATAAATAAATAAATAACCAAAATTTTTTTAAGGAAAAAATAAAATAGAATAAATAAAATAAAATAAAATACCACGGTTTTCTGAGGTAAGTTGGAAAGTTAACACAATACTCAATGTAGAAGATTTTTCTGGTTCTAGATGGAATACTGTCTGAGTATGTCACTCTCGGTTTTCTCTAGCTTTGTATCTCGGACTGTGAGGAAAGAGAATAGAAGTTGATGACAAATGATTTGTCTGTAGACTTCAAGCCATTCTGAGGAACTCTTTTCAAGTAAGTCATTTCTGAAGTTCAGTTTCAAAGATAACTGACTTCCTTTCTCTGTTAATATGCTTTGGCTTACTTTGTGTTCTGCTTTGTTATTTTGAACGGAAAATGTCCTACTGGTGTAGAGTTCCTTTTACTGTGCTAGCTTCTGAAGTTTGAAGAAGGGTTTATTGCTTTTTCTAGAGCACAGTAAAATTCTACTATCTTGTTTCTACCTGCAAAAGAGCAGAAAAAAATCACTGCACATACACATTCAGGCTATGAAAGTCAGCCAGCCTTTAACAAGAAATATATGCCCATCAGGACACCCATTGGTTTTTCAAGACAAGGAGATTCACTCACTCTCAACCTCTTTTGAAGGGTGGAAAGAAAATAATTCACTTGGTCAGTTTTGCACACAAAGGAGAAAACTTTCTGCCAACCCAATCACTTTAGCATGAGAAATGACTCTTGCTGTCTATGGATGACAAATGTCAAATTCAGAAGAAAGTTAAGAGAACACTAAGGTCTCTGGGACTGGCATTTTAGGGGAATGCACAAGTCTAGGAATGGAAGGAAGGCGCAAAAAAGAAAAATACAGAAGAAACAATTGTTGAATGTCTGTGAAAGTTCATGTAAAAGTGTCTACTAAAAACAGGACACAAAATAGACTAATGGCTATTTGGGGGGCAAGATAGAGATTTGGGAAACTTGCATTACTATGGATGCACAGAAATTAGTATCATGATCTCTTAAAAATGGATTTTTGATTTAGCAAGTGGCCTTACTTGTATTTGAATAATAATACATATACATAATAAATAATAGAGTGAGGACTTAAGGGCCTCCCTTCTATGAGTATAGGTGATTTCCTCCCTTGTCATTTTTGCCATATTTGATTAAGGGAAAGAGAATTGAATTCAGTTGCACAATAAGAGATAATTTTGATGGGTACTTGGAAATTATTTTTCAACTATCTTAGAGACAGCCTTTGAGGAGAGTAACATCTAGCAGTGAAAATAGGAAAACAAATTCCAAATTATAATTTCCTTTTTACCACTAACTAGCTAACCCTTTCTTTGCCAACTTTCCAGGTATCATTTTTCCCATCTGTAAAAAAAGAAATTCCAAAATCGAATTTCACTTTCTATTGTTATGTTTCATTGCCCACTACAAATATTTATTGAACACTTGCTAATCCTTGGAGGCAGACTGTCTGAATTTGAATCCTGCTTGCCACAGATAAGTTGTGCAACCTCTGTGCCTTGGTTTTCTCATCTATAATAACAGTAACTACATGATAGAGTTACTATGAAGATTAGATGAGTTGATACATTTAAAGTGTTTGTAATAGTTTCTGCCACGGTATATTTTATTAAAGGTTAGTTCTTAAGGGTCACCTGGGTGGCTCACTTTAGTGAGTGGCTGACTCTGTTTCAGCTCAGGTCATGATTTCACGGTTCATGGGCTCTGGCCCCGCATTGGGTTCTGTGCTGGTGATGCAGAGCCTGCTTGGGATTCTCTCTCTCTCTCTCTCTCTCTCTCTGCCCCTTCCCCACTCATTCTTTCTCTCTCTCTCTCTCTCTTTCTCTCTCTCTCAAAATGAATAAATGAGCTTGAAAAAAAGGTTAGTTCTTAGTATTATTAATTTAACACTGTGTTAAGCATTGAGGAATAAGAATAGATAAGCGATCAACTCTGCCTTCAGGGAATTTGGAGACTTTGGGAAGAAGTTAGAAAGGCAAACAAAAAAGGATGGTACTAAACCTACCTGAGGGTTCATGAAAGCCTTCACAGAGCAGATAACATTTTGAAACAAGCTTTAAAGGTTTAGGATTTTACCAGAAGGGAAAAAGATTAAAAGGTGTTCAGGGGATAAAATGAGAAGAGACACAGGGGCATGTAGGTGAATGGTCAGAAGTTCTAAGATATATGCTCATATTCAAGTTACCCAAGAGAGGATTTGATTATCTGACTGATTCATTAGTCACTGTCCATTTTAGAATGCCTCTATCGAACAGTTCTTCTGCCCAGTAAGTTCCAGTAACTCTCCCTTTTGTTCAGGGACAAATTAATTTCTGATCTATTCCAAACAGTTGGTTCAGTGTGGTTGAGGTCAGTAGGACAAGAAGTCTGGAACTTTCTATGGAAAGTAGCACTTTTTATACTCTACCACTTTGGATATGGCAAGTACTTCGAGTGGCATGGTCTATTTATACTGAGCCCTATAGCTAGAGCCCCTGACATCCTCCCCCGTATCCTGTATCTTGTTTAGTCCAAGCTACGCAGCTCTGACTATAATGATAAGTACTTTGATTGTTTAAAAAAAATGTTTAGTGTTCATTTATTTTTGAGAGAGAGAGACAGAGCATGGGCAGGGGAGGGGCAGAGAGAGAGAGGGAGACACAGAATCCGAAGCAGGCTCCGGGCTCCGAGCTGTCAGCACACAGCCCAATGCAGGGCTCAAACACATGAACCTTAAGATCATGACCTTAAGTCTGACACTTAACCAACTGAGCCACCCAGGTGCCCTGAGAAGTACTTTGATCTTAATAGTCTTAACCCACCAGCTGCTAGGGGCCAGGATTTGTCTGTAATCTATATACCTTACTTTCCTTGTTTAGCACTACCATTTCTTTGAAGGAGTCATATTTACTCTATGCCCTCTAGTAACTAACTCAAGTACTGAGGATGAAATAATACACTAGAATTATGGCAGTGTTGTCTATTGTCTTTGTCTTATTTGTAATCTAGCTACTATGACTTGCTGTTTATATTAGACCTCCTCTAATAGTAAACCTCCTCTAATCTTGACCAAATCCTAGCCAGCTCTCCCATATTCTTATGCCTAATATGCACTTTAATGAACCAAGTTCCTTTCCCACAGGTCCTATACCTTTAGGCTGCAGATGCCTCCACCGTCTCCAATGACAAGATGCTATGAAGTTTCAGCTGGCTATGTGGCTTAGGTAGTTTGAATTATCATCGTAGAGGAGGTAAAGAGAGATTAATCTCTTTTCCTATGAAATGTTAAAGAAACAGACTTAAGTCATATTTAAAAAGGTGTGGAGAACAATAATCATTAGAGAGAAGTAAATGAAATAATTATTACTTGCATTGACAAATCCCAGAAGTTTTTCAATGTTTTTGCTCTATAGTATTTTTTAATGCTTTATTTTATTTTTGAGAGAGAGAGAGAAAGCGAGAGGCAGAGAGAGAGAGACAGAGGACCTCAAGCAGGCTGGGTGCTGACTGAAGGGAGTCCGATGTGGGGCTTGAACTCATGAAGCACAATATCATGACTTGAGTTGAAGTTGGACGCTTAACCAACTGAGCCACCCAGGCAACCTTCTGTAGTATTTTTTAATATGTCAAGTGCCAAACTTATAGCGTAAAATATAGCATAGAGTTATCCAAGAGTCATAGGCTTGAATTATAATACTGACTCTTGCTAACACCAGTGATTTGGGGACTTCTAATTTTTGGTGCCTATGCGACAGTTTCCAGCTTAAAAAATGGAATTATTTCTCAAACTGGGCCCATTGTGGATTTCACCACCACTTATTATGTGAGGAATAACTCAGGCCCCAGTACTCTTGCTTACCCATCTTGGAAGCAAATAGATGTGTAAAACCTCTGCTATGAACATCCTGTCCCTCTTCCCACCATCAATTTGTTTTAGAACATGATGAGGTCTGTAGAATTTAGCTACATCTCTTTTAAGTCATTAAAAATATTTAGTAAGTCAAATGTGCTCCTGAAATGTCTTTTGTTGGATGTACACAATAGCATCAGCATGTGGGAGATTTTACAGGTTAGCTTTCATTTCTTTGCCTAAATGGTCTCCAAACGTGAGTGATGGGATACATCACACCATGGATCTTAAAACACTGACATTTTATCCATTAAATCTTTACATTGTCTTGCATGACCGTATTTGCACCCTGGGTCTGGAAATTTGGAAATGTTATTGACTTGAAATAATAGTACTCATGTATTGACAAAACAATCTGGCAGATCCTGAAACAACTTAACTTTAAAAACAGATTGAAATCATGCTAAAATATTTTTTTTGCTGGTTTTCTTTTGTTTTCCTTTGTTTTGTTTCTTTTTTTTAATATGAAATTTATTGTCAAATTGGTTTCCATACAACACCCAGTGCTCATCCCAATAGGTGCCCTCCTCAATGCCCATCACCCACTTTCCCCTCCCTCTCACCCCCCATCAACCCTCAGTTTGTTCTCAGTTTTTAAGAGTCTCTTATGTTTTGGCTCCCTCCCTCTCTAAACTTTTTTTTTTTTTCCTTCCCCTCCCCCATGGTCTTCTGATAAGTTTCTCAGGATCCACATAAGAGTGAAAACATATGGTATCTGTCTTTCTCTGTATGACTTATTTCACTTAGCATCACACTCTCCAGTTCCATCCACGTTGCTACAAAAGGCCATATTTCATTCTTTCTCATTGCCATGTAGTATTCCATTATGTATATAAACCACAATTTCTTTATCCATTCATCAGTTGATGGACATTTAGGCTTTTTCCATAATTTGGCTGTTGCTGAAAGTGCTGCTATAAACATTGGGTACAAGTGCCCCTATGCATCAGCACTCCTGTATCCCTTGGGTAAATTCCTAGCAGTGCTATTTGAAATCATGCTAAAATTGAAGTATCTATGGGGCACCTGGGTGGCTCAGTTGGATAAGCATCCAACTTCAGCTCAGGTCATGATCTCACAGTTTGTGCGTTCAAGCCTGGCATTGGGCTCTGTGTTGACAGCTCAGAGCCTGGAGCCTGCATCGGATTTGTGTCTCCCTCTCTCTCTCTCTGCTCCTCCCTTACTCATGCTCTGTCTCTCTCTCTCTCTCAAGAATAAATAAACATTAAAAAAAAATTTTAAATTGAAGTATCTAAAAATCTAGAGATTAGTTAATATCAGCAATTCCTTCCTAAAAATTCCTTTGATGCATCATTCATGGGTCCAGATTCTCTTGCATAAATAGCCTATTAGAACAAAACAGGAGGAGGGGGAAAGTCTTGCCATTTGCATTTAATTCCAGGTCACTGAATAAGAAAAGTTCCATTTAATCCCATTTTGCAGATTTGATGTTAACTCTGAGATGTTATGTTAAATCCCACATGCTCTTCTCAGTTTAATTCATGTGCCTCTCTAGCCTCATTTTTTTTTTTTTTTCTATTTCTACCTCAAATTCTTTGCTCCAACATGACAGCTTTTCTGTCAGTTCCTTGGACACATTATGCTCACTTGTGCCTCAGGGCCTTCAGCTCCTCAGGGAGGCATTCCCTGGCCTCAAAACTGGGTTGGAACCACCATAGCAACTGTAGTTCCTATTTGTAATATTCTTCACACCTATTTTATTTATTTAGCATCTATCTTCTCCACTAGACCAAGGCCTGTGAGAGTGGAACTTATATTTAACTCGTTCACTACTGTATCCTCAGTGTTTAGCACATAGTTATGAAGTTTCTGGTAGGGCCTCCAGGAGGCCCTTCTAGGTTAACCTCTCCAGACATTTAGCATCTGACGTAGTGCTTTCTCTAGGAATTATATATGGTGGGCATTATATGTACTTGTATTTGCTCATCATTGGTCTTGTAGACACCAAATTTTTGCCACAGGAATTCTTTCTTTTTTTAATTTTTTATGTTTATTTATTTTTGAGAGAGAGAGACACAGAGTGTGAGTGGGGCAAGGGGCAGAGAGAGGGAGACACAAAGTCTAAAGCAGGCTTCAGGTTCTGAGCTATCAGCACAGAACCTGCCGTGGGGCTCAAAGTCACAGACCACGAGATCATGATGTGAGATGAAGTCAGAAGTTTCACCAGCACCCAGGTGCCTCTGCCATAGGAATTCTTTTATCTCTCCAACTAGACTGGAAAACCATTGATAGGTAGAATAAAGTCTACTTCCATGATGTCATCCATCTTGGCTGGCATCATGCTCTGACTCAGTTGAAAATAATAGCTGTTGTATAAAAATATCCATAAACAGGGATACTCCCAAATATATTTTCTCATCCTAGCTGTGCTGAGTCTTTTTCTGGACTGAAATAGGTTTGATTTTTTTTTTTCCTGCACCCTGTACATCAAACATTCAAATGATAATTCAGAGTAAGTATGTTTAATTTCCCAACGCTAACTACAATTTCATTCATAACAGATATATGTAGGCACAAGTTAACTTCTTTCAAAATTATTTCCACTCATAAACACTTGAAATGATAAGAGGTAAATTGGTTTTACATCTGTTGCTGCACAACCATATAGAATATTGTAAGCACTGGAATTACTTGCTTCTGAACTATCAGAAATCAGACTTACGCAAACCCTGTAGAGTGATGTTTAAAAATGCATTTGGGGGGCGCCCGGGTGGCTCAGTTGGTTGAACGTCCGACTTTGGCTCAGGTCATGATCTCACAGTTCGTGGGTCTGAGCCCCGCATCAGGCTTGCTGCTGTCAGCACAGAGCCCGCTTCGGATCCTCTCTCTCCCTCCTCTCTCTCTGCCCCTCCCCCCTCTCTTTCTCTCTCTCTCTTTCTCTCAAAAATAAAATAAAATAAATAAACTTAAACAAATAAAAATGCAGATTCAGACATATGTTGACTTTACTTTGCCACACACACACACACACACACACACACTCAGGTATTCATCTTACCTGCCCTGGCCTTATTGGAACAACAGTTCCTGAAGGAAGTGGGAGAGTACAGAGCTAATAGACAAATGCTCAGGTTGACGATATTCTATTTTCAGGAAATATTACATGACCCATTTTTCACCAAGGCCTCCTTAGGACCCACTACTCAGCCTCAAACTATAGTGCCAAACTGTGTACTTTATACGTATTGGGTACCTGTAATGTCTTATTTAATTTATAAAGTTAGTGATGCTGATAAAAAAAATGTCTACTATTACAGCATAGCATCCTGGGTCTGGAATTTTTATAATCATATACGTAGCAATAAATTAGATTAACTGTATAGAGATGTTATGTGCTTATTTTAGCCAAAAATGTTGTTTCAGATCTGCCACAATTTCTTTCACTCTCTTCTACTTATTTGGTTACTGCTGTGAATTAATTCAAATTTGAAAATAAGATAAGTATGAGTTATGCTCAGATGACTATAACTTCTCACCTATCTAAGGAATTATATTTTTAGATTGTCTTTTTCATTTGCCCTAGACCAAGAAGATTGCTCTGTGAAGAGTATGTTTTCATTAAAACAGTGGCTCTCAAACTTCACTGTGTGGATAATCTCTGCTTTACCTTTCACAACATTTTATTTAAAATTATTCTAGGGGTGCCTGAGTAGCTCAGTCAGTTAAGCATCCAACTCTTGATTTCAGCTCAGCTCATGATCTCATGGCTTGTGAGTTCGAACCCTGCGTCAGGCTCTGTGTGGACAGTGTGGAGACTGGTTGGGATTTTCTCTCTCCTTCTCTCTCTATTTAAAAATAAATAAATAAACTTAAAAAAATAAAATTATTCTATATCAAGTATTGCTATAGATGCTCACAACACTTCTGTGAGATAGATAAGATAGAGTCTACACCATAGAAAAGCAATATTGCAAGGAAAGGTAGAACAGTCTTAATCCGAGTTTTGCATTCAGACATGAATCCACATCATACCTACCATGGAACTTATACTATAATTTAGATTGTTGGCATGGGAATGGGTGAACTAGTCTTGGAGAGGGAAAGATCCTACTTAAGTTATTGTGATTACTCAGAGGTAACATTTGTAATTTTTGTCACCACAAAATGCATCAGAAAAAGATGTGTTCCTTCTTCAGAAACAATTTCTTGACATAAGACATGGAGGGTTATCTGGTCTGAATAAAAAAAAAAATATTGCTATTAGCCTCTAGAGCTGCTCTGTCCAGTATGGTAGCCACTAGCCACATGCGACTATTTAAATTTAATTAATTAAAATTAAATAAAAATTAAAATTCAGTCAATCAGTCACACTATAACCACATATGGTCAATAACTACCATATTGGATGGCACAGAAATAGAACATTTCTATAATCACAGAAAATTTTAATGGGCAGCACTGCTCTGCAGTAATAGCTAACCAGAAAAATGACTGGAAGAAAATGTTTATCTTAATAATTATTTTTATTTGAGGAATATGAACTCTCAAAGTTTATGCCTTTAAATATTCCTTCTCCTTTCCCCCATCCCATCAAGATAAGACTTCACCTTCCTGCTGTTATCACTGTGTCCTACACCTTAGATAGGATTAGCAAATGTTCTGGAAACAGAATCAATTTGTGAAAGGAAAGGAAACCCAAACCATTTATCACATTCCTTTAATCCCCAAAGAAAAATCTAATGGGAAGAAAATTGTTGTTTTGCCCTTTTTTTAATCTAAAGAATTAACTAGAAGGCTGGAGGAGTGAATTTTCCTCTAGTGCTTTTTGTCTTCTCATCTAGCAAATGAATGTGTTAAATTAGATAACCTCGAAAAGTCCTTGCTGCTATGATTCTTAACATATAAGCTCAGTGACTGTTCTGTTGGGGGGGGGGGGGCAGTAAAGAAGCATTCCTTATTGAATAACAGGTTGAACTAATGGTTTCCAAGAATTCTTCCAACCATAAGATTCTAGGAGGGACCTCTATTTGGTCTCATTTTAATTCTGATTTGGGACCTATGTGTTCATTGAATCTAACCTTTTTTAATGTTTATTTATTACTTTGAGTAAGAAAGAGTATGATCAGGGGAGGGGCAGAGAGAGAGAGAGAGAGAGAGAATCCCAATCAGTCTCTGTGCCATCAGCACGGGGCTCGATCCCAGGAACCATGAGATCATGACTTGAGCCGAAATCATGAGTCAGATGCGTAACCAACTGGGCCATCCAGATGCCCCTGAATCTAACTTTTTTAATCCATAAATTAAAAACAAAAAACAAAAAACAATTCCAAGTTGCAATTTTGGGAATCTTGTTTGTCAAATCACTCTGAAGCTGTTCTTCAAAGAATGAATGGAAAAGGGTTTTATAGCTACATATTTCTAATTTGAACTATAAAAATATGAAAGGAACTATTAGAGAAAGAGAGGGAGAAAGAAGCCAAAGGCAGTTTATATGAGAATGATCATAAATGCATGTGAAAGCATTGAATCCATGTTAAGTCTGTCTTCATAAACACAATGGTTTGTTGGAGATGTTAGGGGCAGGGTAAAACCAATGACCCCAACTGTGAGGTTGAAAGCTTTAGAAGTGACCTCTGGCCAGAGCATCTACCTGAAAATAGGAAACATTTAGCTGCCACTTAACACAGAGAAGAACATGGCATAATTGCATCTTTCATGACAGGGAATAATAAAGATAATATAACATTTAAGAAATTCCAAAGTAGTGGTGTAGGGGCTGAATTCATGAGCATGGCAACTTATGAAGCCTGCTTGGAAAATCTGTGCTATTTCCACAGACATCTCCAATAGAGTGGAAATAATACTAACTATGGGGCAAGAAACCTAGATTACACAGACAGCTTTGTAACGAACTAAATGACCTTAGTCTGGTCACTTCCCTTCTTTAGGCTAATTTGCCCCATATGTAAAAGGATGGTTTTCAATTCATGCACCGGATGATGTCTAAGGTTCTTTCCACCATTGCCATTCTTTAAGTTGTTGAGGAACACAATGACAATAATGATAATGGCTGCCATTTATTACATGCTTACTATGTATTATGTACTGTGAATGACTTCTATGGATTTAATGCTCATTTGGTGTTCACCACACAGTGAGGTAGGAACTATTATAACCACTATTTCTTTAAGCAAAAATCTGAGAGCTCAGAGATATTACATAATTTGTCCAATTTTACCAGCTGAAAGAGTGAGGATTTGCACTCCAATCTGTATGATTGCAGAGATCATGTGCTTAAGCACTACATTGGCTTTCCCATCTAATATGTGCCAGTAATGTAAATTCTAGTACATGTTGAATCCATAATGAAAATGCCATTTGTTTGTATTTTCTCCTCCCTTATGGATTCTCTCCAAAATCTTTCAAATTTCCAAAGATCTTTGATGTAAAATTACTATTTACTAATTGCTTTCTTTGTTGAAGGCACTGTATGAGGTGTCTTACATTAATGAACTTTATTCTCAGACAGCCCTATAAAATTGGGACTATTATCCCTCTTCTATAGATGGAAAAACTGAGACACCACATTTGGTAATTTAATTGAGGTCACAAAGATGAAAATTGGTAGGTAAATTTAAACCCAGCTTTGCCTTACTTCAAACAAAATCCCTTTCTACTGTTTTCAGATTCTCTATTCTTAGACTTGAATGTAGGGATTGACAGACGAGAACATTTCCAAGACCACACACATGCACGCATGCATGCACATGCACACATGCATGTACGCACACCAACATATGCCTCAATTACTCATGCAGCTATTTGGATGATGTTAAGATGCTTGAAATCCCAAAATATCTGGTACTGAAGCCAACTGAAAATGAGGATGGATGGGAAAAACCACATTGTAGATCACTGAGTGGGATTATGTTGCCCCCACATCACTGTGTACTCTTTAATTTGGTTGACCATTTTTCTATTTGCAAAGCTATAGAACAGTTGGTGCATATTTGCCTAACTTTGGCTTCCCAGGAAGAATTAATAATTTTGCCAGTGTCTATCCATTGCAATGAAGTCTTTTTTCCCACTGTGTGGAAGAACCTAGCACATCAAACACTTAGGGAACATACGAAAAAAAGGACAAGGAAATATTAAATACCTTTATGTTATACTGGGGAAAAAAATAGAATCCTGGTAAGAGATGAGGCACATTAGTCCATGGCAGAGGACTAAAAAGTCCCAGTAAGAACAGACTCTTGAAAATAGAGTATTAGTAAGAAATGAGAGATTCCAACAACTTTCCCACAAGGGAACTATATATTCTATAAATGCATTTGAAATCTTGAGACATTTCTTTGAGATAAACTTATCTACTTTAGCCAGAATAGTACTCTGGTAAGGAGAGCTGCATTAAATAAATTTCTGCTAATTGAATCCAATTTTCTCACAAATATCTATATTTGTTTATATGAAGCCAACATGGAATACATACATTTATATCTGTCAATAGACTGAGTAAAAATAAAGGAAGTAATGAGATTTTTCATCAGGATTTTGGTACTCCAGTAATTTTGTACTGCATTTTATCAATTATAATATTTGATCAATCTAAGCACCCTCACCTGCTTTTCCCCAGACTATTAAATTCCTTCATTGTCTGACTTCAAATTTAGCTTGCAGAGACTTCCTTCATCTAGAAGTTTACACAATGTCTCCTAAATCCAGTGACTACATTCACCTTTACAAATAGAGACTATTCACCTCTCTTACAACTCTGTCCTCTCATAGAGTCCATAATTATGTTTAATAACCAAGCCAAGGGGTGCAGCATGAGATACCCCAAAATGTGCCACTTTGGCAGAAAGATTATTTTAAGTTAAAAGTAATCAAAACCCACCTGATGCAAGAAAAGCTTTGTGACTCCCCCACAACTGCCTAAATTGCCTGAGTTGGAAAGGAGAGCCTGTACAAGGAAGACAGCTATTAACAGAGGCTGAGAGACTCCCCTTTTACCTAAGGAACTTATCTGCACAATAGGGAAACCTAGTTTTTCCAAACATCTCCTTTCACCTTCTTGCTAATGGGTTTTCTCCCCTTTGTATCCTCAGACCCCTCCCCTCTCCTTAGCTCACAGAAACTTCACGTTGCTTCATTATCTTTGGAATTACATGCCTATTAAACTTGATTTTCTCCTGTAAATCTGTCTCATGTCAATTTGATTCTAAGTCCAGCTAGACCATAGGGCAAAGGAAGGTCTTCCTTCCCAACACAAGTATACTCCTCTATCATGGTTGCAAGCCCAAATTAAGACTATGCTTGCTTTCAATGAAGGATCTCATTCTTTCCAGCTCTAAGAATTAGTTGGCATTTAGGCAAAACTATCATAAGATAAAGAAATGCAAATATGAGGTGCTCTGGAGGTTTTCTCCACTGTAGAGGGCCTTTGTGTGACCTAAGAGCATATCTGAAGGCAGTTACCTATTCCTTGGATATCTAAAGCTGGTCCTTCCTTATAGATCAGTAGCTAAATACTTTTGTAAAATTGTGCTTGATAGTTGAAATTTGGTGGGAGGAGGGAGGGCAGGCATTTTAAAACCATGTCTAAATCCTACCAGATAACTGTTTTATATAGTGAAAAATTAGTTGCATTCATAGACCCTTAGAGCTGGAAAGGACATTTAGAGCCAGTTTAATTTTTTATTTATAGGTGAAGAAAATAAAGGCTGTTAAAGAGAAATGACTTGACCAAGGCCATAAAGCTACTTGGTGGTAAAACCTTGACTTAAATGAGGTTGGCATTATGCAGACCAGACATCTCACCAATGGACTAAATTTCAAACTACAGTTTAAATACCAAGTATACTTGCTGATTGGGGAGATGTTCCAATCACAGAAACTTCACATTGTTGGCTGCATTTTAAGAAAAATTCCATGGGCCAGAGGGCACTGAGACTTATTCTGTACTATGTTCAGGGAGAACGAATTAGGTTGCAGTAGAAGTGATTTAAGTGGTAGGTTTTCATTTCACAGTTGATCACAGCAAAGACAGAGACCATTTGGTGCCTTTTTCAATGTCTGCCAAAAAGTTACTTCGTGTCTCAAATACTGATTCTTTCACTGATGTGAAGAAAGAACTTAGCCCCCAAGGAAGCCCGTGGAATTGGTTGAATGCCAGAGCTGGTTTCTTTCTTTGGTGAAATTGAGCTTTTCTTACACTTTTAAATATCATTTAATTTCATATTTTTTCCAAAACCAGTTTGTTCCTAATGAATGAACTGATAAAGCTTGAGTTTTATTTAATTTTGTTCCTATTCTCTATATAGTCCTTTAAAACATTATTTTGCATATAAATACTTAATTTCTAAATGCCAATTTAGAAAATAGATTTTAAATTGCCTAAAATTAGTGAGCTGAGAAGATTTCTAGATGGGATGGAATAGAAGAAAAATAGTGTTATAGAAAGAGCTGCCCTTTGATTTCTCTCTTTTCTAATCTCAAGCATGAAAACATCAGTGAAAAAGTCAGTCTGAAGAAAATCTCCATTAAAACCTTGGACCTCACTCAGCTCTCTCGTCTCTGATCCTCTCCAAAACACTGTAAATAGGTTCAATTGAAAGTACACTGGTGCGGAGAGGAAGAACTACAGAGATACAACAACTAGGGCTATAAAAAGAAATAGGTCATTCATCTTGAGTGTGTGACCATTCAGGTGCATTTTAGGCACTGAATTTTAGAGACCCCTTTGGATAAATGCCTCTTGAAGTCTGAATAATTCTCCAAATTCATTTTTAAATCTTCTCACAATTAGACTCTTGAATCAAATGAAATGGCAGCTCACTTCAGGAAATCCATGGATAGTTCAGTCTTATTTTGGTTCATGGAATATCAATAATATATAAGCTTTTGCTCTCATTTAAACAGCTTCCTCAGTTTTAAAATAAAGTAATTCACAATTTCATACTTAATTTAAAAAAAACATAGATCAGGTTGGAAATACAGCAAATCATCCACACGGTTCATACTGGGTTGGGCTTTAGAGTTCAAAATCCCATAGTCTCATCAATTAGCTTGTCATGTTATGCAATTAAAGGTTCCAGAATAGAACAGTGCTCACACACATAAGGTAGATGTGGAATCCTTACCATCCCTGCGCAGTGGTTTAATAGCTGGTTCCCATTCCCAAGAAGTCAATGGGGAGCCCAGAAACTATCAAGTCTATATGTTAACAAATCACAAAAATGGCTTATGCAAAAACACAGACTGACTCCACACTGAAGAGGGCACAGAGCTGATTTACTCAGTCTAAAGGGAAAAAATAGGTTAGACAAAACTAAATAAGATTACCTTAAACTTATAAACCTAAAAACAGTGCCATCCATTATGGTTATTCTTGCCGATCCTTCTGTTTCATACTGTAGCATTTGGTTAACTATAGAACAGTATACTATTTGTGAATACAGCCTTGAGAACAATTTTGCTCTGTCCAGCCTTGTAAAGATAACTCAGGCAATCATCTAGATTATTTATGACATAAAATAGACCTTTTCACCTTAAATATTGAAATAGTCAAGGTCAATGCCATTCACCTGATTTTTCTGAAGAAGTTGCTAGTATAGAAACACAGTCTTGTAGAGGGTTTATAAAACCATCAGTTTTAATCAAAAGCTTTTATGATCTATTCAAGTCGATTTTAAAGAATATCCTTCCTATAAAAACACCTGCAATGCACTTTGGGGATTTCTAATGTTAGAGAGCAGAGATTTCAGGAAATCTCAGCTGCAATATGAGGTGATTCAATGTGCTTCAGCAAAACAAACAAGAAAATGTAGAAACATTTTAAAGAGGTATTGATGCCATAGATGACTACATTTAAGGCAAGACTGCACTTACGGCACGCATTCATTTAAAGATAATTTCAATTCAAAGGCCTCCCCCCAAATGCCCGCATCTCCCTCTCTCTTAAAATTCTACTTATGAGCTTCAGACTTGTTGAATTTCAGACCAGTTTGCCTTTTATTTCCTAACATATAATAAGCATTCAAGAAATGTCTGTTGACCTGAAATGTAGTTTAAGGAAATTTTCAAACAATTTTGTAATGTGAAACAAATGAGACTTTCAGAGTTTGGTGTTGTGTAAGTCAAATGTGTTGACACATTCGTATCTGCACAGCAATTGCAAATAACCAGCCAACCTAACAAATAAAAATTAACCAGCAAAGCCTTGACAGCTCCAAGGATGTGGACATCGATAATATGTTTCAGGATATTGACAGCATTAATCCATTTTAAACCCAGCCCAATATATATCGGCAGAAAACCAATTCAGGGTGTTGATAATTACTGTAAAAGGGTATCCTCTGACTTCAGATAAGCAGAAACAAAGACAGCATTTCAAGAACAGTATATAGCTAAATATGATCGAAATAACCTATAGGACTATGTTTGCTCTCGGAGTAATGAGTAATTGCTCTCAGAAAAAGTTTTGATAGCAAATAGACATACATAAGGGTACTCAATGCCTGTAGGTTGAAATGGTTGAGAGTGAGAAATAGCACATAAACCTAGCTGTATTAGTATAGATTAAGTCTGGCTACATGTAGTAGAAACCTGAAACAAAGTAGCTTAACTCTGACAGAAAGTCATTTCTTCATCACGTAAAATAAGTTCCAAGATTGGCAGTGAAGGGTTGCTATAGAAGTTCTATGGTTATCAGACTGAGACTTTCCCCGCTATATACTGTTTGATTCCTAGAATATGGCTTTCATTATTATGGTTCAAGATGGCTACTGGTGCCATTAATTTCAGGTTTCAAGCAGCAGGATGGAGGAAATAAGGAAGAAGGCCAAGTCCCCTGTCTCTTATAAAGAAACCTTTAGAAGTCCCACATAACACTTCCACGTACTCCTCTATGGTCAGAACTTAGTCATGTGCCACCCTCAAGTGCTAGGCAGGAGGAGAAATACAGTCTTTTAAGTATGGGTGTGGCTCTCTAAAAATCAAGATTATGTTACCTTCAATGGAAGAGGATAATGCATAATTAATAGGTGGTTAATTAGCAATCTCTGTGATGCTTACTTTGAGGACAATGAAAAACTTAAGGAATAATGAGCAAGTTAAAGTTCTTGAGTGGAAAGCAATTAGTGGGTTTTGTTTGTTTGGTTTGTTTTTTTGTTTTGTGTTTTTGGTATCCTTCAGAGCAGCAAAAGGATGTCATAGTTGGGTATCTCTTACTGATCACAAGTACCACATATATACTATCGACAACACATCTATTGATGGTTTTCGTATTTTCAAGAGAGTGAAACATCACATTTCTTAGACAGAGTTGAACGTATGTCACTACTTCCTGTAGGAAAGTGTTCTGAATAAGGTGAGCAGGTGTCTTGACTCTTGATGTCACCATAAGTCTTTCTTCTGTAATTTTACCTATCTGGCCACCCTAAAGCATGGCTCCTGAGGACAATGTAGTTCATTTCCAGAGTAGTTTCTATCAGATTGTTTATATTGCTGGGAAAATATGCATCTTCTCTAGGTGACAGGAATGATTATCCTAGCTAGAGGAAGGGAAAGTTGAGAAAACAGCGCGGGCATAACAGAGAGCCCTTTTTCAAATAGCTGCTATCTACTTCTTTTTACATTTTTCCTCATCTGCTTTCTTCTTGGTCACAGCCACTTTCTCCAAGCTTCCACAGGGTTTGGTCTTTTCTATTTTAATGCTAAAAGAAACAAGAGCAGTGGAATGCAATACATGGCATATTTGGAAAGGTGGTAAATATTTAATAGATGATATGGTAAATAATGTATATAATTTAGCAAGAAACAATGTAAATATTTCATGGACTGCAGTGCAGCTGTTAGGTTGGAATTAAACCTGTGAGTCGGGAGAAAAGCTGCAGTTCAAAATGTCCTGTTCTGATAAGAGACTTGCTGCCCATGTCTCTAGTCCACAACCTGGAAGGAGTGCTTAGCACTTAACGTATAGCCATATCTTTGACACCCCCTAATAGTGACAAAGGAGGGTTGATGTGGATAATTCAAAATAGTGAACAATCCAAATGTCAATTAGACTTTGGAGTGGAAATTTGGATTTCTGAAAAGTGGCTTCCCTTCTTCATTACATTACTCTTAGGACGACGTTAAAAATAACTTTTTATTCTCCTGTGTACGCATGCAGTAAAGAAAGCTGTCCCAGAATGAAGCATTTACTATAGATAACCGACACTAAGAAAATGCAAGGGTGGCTATGTAGTCCTTCCTTCTCTCTGAGAAGAGCCTTGGGAATCAACCAATTCCTATAAAGGAATTCATATCATTCTCTGATCTGCTTGGAAAATGATGGAAGAAAAATCCAGAAGTAGGGCTATCACAAGGTCTAAGTTGAAAATATAGTTGCTTACATGTTTTCAGTCTTCTGCTGGGTATGTGTGATAGAAAATATAAATTCTATATAAGAAATATTTTCTTGCCCAAGAAAGTTACAATTGGAGAGACAAAGTTAATGCATAAGAAGAAAATCAATGAAGACTTCACAAAAAAATGTTAGAACTGATAATAAATTCAGTAAAGTGGTAGGATACAAAATCAATATATAGAAATCCGCTGTGGTTCTATACATTAACAATAGCGAGAAATTAGGAAAACAATCCCACTTACAACTGCATTGAAAAGAATAAAGTATCTAGGTACAAATTTAACCAAGGAAGTGGGAGACCTATATGCTAAAAACTATAAGGGACTGATGAAAGAAACTGAGGAAGACACAAATAAAGGGAAGGATATTCCATACTCATGGACTGGAAGAATTAACATTGCTAAAATGTCCATACTAAAATGTCCAAGCAATCGATAGATACAATTCAATCCCTATCAAAATTCCAATGGCATTTTTCACAGAAATGGAACAAACAATCTTAAGATTTGTATGGAACCGCAAAGGATGCTGAATAACCAAAGCAATCTTAAGAAAGATGAATAAAGCTGGAGACATCATGCTCCAAGACTTGAAAGTATATTACAAAGCTGTAGTAATCAAAAGAGTGTGATATTGGCATAAAAACTGACATATAGATCAACAGAACAAAATAAAGGGCTCTGAAATAAAACCATGCATATGGTCAATTAATTTATATCGAAGGAGCCAAGAGTGTACAGTGGGGAAAGGACAGCCTCTGCAATAAATGATGTGGCCAACAGAATGAAACTGGGCCACTATTTTACACCACACACAAGCATTAACTCAAAAATAGATTAAAGACTGTAAGACCTAAAGTCATAAAACTCCTAGAAGAAAACTTCGGTGGTAAGCTCCCTGACATGAGTCCTGGTGAAGATCTCTTTTGAATTTGACACCAAAGCAAATGCAGCAAGGCAAAAATAAACAAGTGGGACAACATTAAACTAAAAAGCTTCTGAACAGCAAAGAAAACCATCAGCAAAATGAAAAGGTAACCTACTTAATGGGAGAAAATATTTGCAAATCATGTATCTTATAAGGGGTTAATGTCCAAAATATATAAAGAATTTATACAACTCAATATCAGAAAACCCCAAATAATCCAATAAAAAGTGGACAGAGGATCTAAATAGATATTTTTCCAAAGAAGAGATGTGGATAGCCAACAGGTACCTGAAAAGATGTTCAACATCACTAATCATCAGGAAAATGCAAATCAAAGCCACAATGAGATATCACCTCACACCTGTCAAAATGGCCATTATCAAAAAGACAAGAAATAACAAGTGTTGGTGAGGTTGTGGAGAAAAGGGAAGCCTTGGGCACTGTTGGTGGGAATGTAAATTAGGTGAAGACGCTATGGAACAATGGAGGTTCCTCAAAAAATGAAAAATAGAGCTCCCCTATGATCCAATAATTTCACTTCTGGGTGTTTAAAGAAAATGAAAACACTAACTCAAAAAGTATATGCACCCTGTGTTCAGTGTAGCATTATTTATAATAGCCAAGATATGGAAACAACCTGAGTGTCCACTGAAAGATGAACGGATAAAGTATAGTATATATTATATAGGGGATCCTGGGTGGCTCAGTCAGTTAAGCATCCAACTTTGGCTCAGGTCATGATCTCATGGCTCATGGGTTCAAGCCCCATGTCGGGCTCTGTACTGACAGCTCAGAGCCTGGAGCCTGCTTCGGATTCTGTGTCTGCTTCTGTCTCTGCCCCTCCCCTGCTCTCTCTCTCTCTCTCTCTCTCTCTCTCTCAAAAATAAACATTAAAAAATTTTAATAAACACACACACACATACATACACACACAATGGAATATTATTCAGTCATAAAAAGAATGAAATCTCGCCATTTGCAACAACATGGATGGACCTTGAGAGCATTGTGTTACCTGACATAAGTCAGAGAAAGACGTATAGTCTATGATCTCATGTATATGTGGAATCTTAAAAAAAGAAAAAAGAAAAGAAAACCAAGTTCATAGATAGTGAAAACAAATTGGTGGTTGCCAGAAATGGAGGCAGGGGTAGGTAAAATGGGTGAAAGGAGTCAAAAGGTACAAACTT
Organism: Herpailurus yagouaroundi; assembly: GCF_014898765.1. NCBI lineage: Eukaryota > Metazoa > Chordata > Mammalia > Carnivora > Felidae > Herpailurus > Herpailurus yagouaroundi. The sequence goes on along the minus strand of NW_024420442.1, from coordinate 5,599,254 downwards.
CCAGTTACAAAATAAATAAGTCTTGATCATGTAATGTACAACATAGTGACTATAGTTAATAAAACTCCATTGCATATTTGAAAGCTGTTAAGAAAGTAGATTTTAAAAGTTCTCATCACAAACACAAACATTCTGTAGCTATATATGATGATGGATATTAACTAGACTTATTGTAGTGGTCATTTTGTAATATATACAAATATTGAAGTATTATGTTATATACCTGAGACCAATATAATGTTGCATATCAATTATATCACAATTAAGAAAAAACATTGAGACCAATTAAATACTAAACAATGTTTTTGATAATAATTCTAATACTGCTAGGAAATTAAATTTACTACAAACTCATGTTACTTAAGGTAGGCATTCTGCTGCTTTAAAGACCTTTATAGTTATATCTTGTCTGTTAATCACATTTCTCCAGAAGAGTGATTCTAACATAGTCCAAATATTCCTAACTTTAATCTGGACCTTTATCCCTCTATATCCATTATTCTCATTGGGTGATTTCACTTCATATTCTTCTGAAGAGATCAAAGGTATTTTCAATGTTAAAATGTGTATGTATGTCTTCAATCATTTCCTCCGCATCCCTCCTCTATGAGACGCAGACATAACTGTTTTCTTTTTCCCAGTGAAAATTTCTCATTTAAAAAAAGCTTTCCTTTTCCACTCTGTCCAAAAGTTGGTATTTCAATTATCCCTTCATTGACCTTGTCTTCATTCTTTCACTATTTGCTTAATGTTTCTCTGTGCAGGCAATCAGCTTGCCTTATCATGATGCTAAAATAAATTGATGATACTTATCATTTATTAAACATTGAGGTCTAAGTACTATGCTAGACTCTAGGCTGAGCCTTGGCTCCCTTTTGTACTCAGTGTGTTCACTGGTACTGGGTATCCGTGTTTGTAAGCCCTCTTAGTGGACATAGAAACATAAGTATGTATATACGTACACAGAGACACCTCTATTTCTATAGCTATCTGTTCATATGTTAAAAACACTGAGTTAATACTGATTCCAATCCTATGCCATGGGGGTCATTCTAGTCTGCCCTATTTCCTCATTTGTAATTCATTTGATGACAGTGAGAAAACTAGCTCTCATTATCTACAATATATTTACAAATGTGCCCAATCCTAAACATATAAAGTAGTTTTATAATTGCTAACTCTTAGTTCTATGAAAAGCCAACCTACTTATTAGAGAACAGAATTTGTTTATAGTGCTGTATGTCCTTGGGGTTATACTTGGGTAAGTTACCACCCCCATCTACCTTCAGTGTGATTGTGTTATGCATCCATTTGACAAACAGCTTCATTTGTTTTTGTTTTTATTTAATTTCTGATCCCCTTTCCATCTTTGTTAAATGTATATATGTATACATGTACGTATTTTTGTTTATTTCTGAGTATGTAAATCAGGTGGTTACACAACTTAAAACTATTCAGAAAGATACACTCAGAGAAGTCTCACTCCTACTCCAATCCCTTCTAATTGATTGTTCCTATTCACTCCCCATAGGTAACCAATTCCTTTAGTTTCCTCTTTATCTTTCCTGTGTTTCTTTTTGCAAAAGTAACAGATATGTGTACATTATTATTTCCCCATTTTCATTCCATAGAAGTAACATACCATACATAATCTTCATACTTTGAATTTTTTGTTTAACAGTATATCCTGGAAGTCACTCCATATCAGTTCAAAGATGCTTCTCATTCCTTTTCATCGTTGCATAATACCCCATCATGTGGATCTACCATAGTTTATTCAACCATTCTCTTAAATTCAAGCATTTAGAGGATATTTCCAGTTTGTGCATTTTACAAAAAAAATGTTGAAGCAAATAACCTGGACTATACCTATTTTTATATTGTTGAAGATGTATTTTCAGGGTGAAATCCTAGAAGTTGGGTTGATGGTTTGAGTGATAAACAGATGTATAACTTTGGTAGGTATTTTCTATTTCCCTTTTATGAGGGTTGCAGCAATTTGTATTCCCACTAGAATGCGGAGCCATATATATGAGTGCCTATTTCCCCACAGTGTTACTAACAATGAGCTTTAAATTTATAGAAAAATTATAATGATAGTACACAGAATTCCCATATACTACACATCCAGTTTCCTCTATTATTAACATTTCCCATTATGATCCATTTCTTACAATTAATGAACCAATATCAAAACATTATTATCAATTAATGTCCATATTTTATTCAAATATTATTACTTTTTAGCTACTGTCTTTTTTCTGTCCCAGGATCTCATCCATGATAACATTTAGCCATCATGCCTCCTTAGGCTTCTCTAGACTGTGGCAGCTTCTTCGACTCCACTTGTTTCAATGTCCTTCACAGTTCTGAAGAGTACTGGTCAGGTATTTTGTAGAATATCCCCTCAGTTGGGACTTGTCTCATGTTTTTCTTGTTGTTAGTTGGGGTTATAGGATTTTGAAGGAAGACCACACAGGTAATGTGCCATTTTTGTCACATCATATCAATGAAACATACTATCAACATGATTTATGACTGTTGACATTGAACTTGGTCATTTGGCTGAAGTAGTGTTTGTTAGATTTCTCCACTTATAAAGTTACTGCTTTACCCCTTTTGCATACATATTATTTTTAAGGCTGTCACCTCCACACAGAGCATACTTAAGAAGTGGGGAGCTATGCTTTACTTCCGTAAGGACAAAGTATCTACATAAATTACTTGGAATTCTGCACATGAGATTTCTCTGTTTCCCTCCATTTATTTACTTATTTACTGTATATTTATAATGGTATGGATTTATATTTATTTTGCACTTTGGGTTATAATACTACTGACTAAACTATATACTATATGTAGTGTATGGCACTATATTCTAGTTGCTCTAATACTAATTGATTTTTTTGCTCAAAATTTTCCAGTTTCGGCCATAGAGAACTCTTGGTTGGTTTCTTTGTCCTTTTGGCATAGTCTCATCATTGTAAGGTATGCATGGATGTATTTATGTATGGATGTATTTTTAACATTTCCTTACTTTATTTTCCATACTCACCTATTATATTTACTGCCATGGTTCTAGTTCAGCCATTTCTCCAAGGACCCATGCTTCCTTTTATTGGAGAATGGCATTAGAAACCAATATCTGGGTCCTGGGTATGATCCTTGCTACTAGTCCCTTTTAGTGGACAGAGCTAGAAAACATATGTGTGTATACTAATAGACATGTATCTCTATTCATCTATATTTATATTAAGCTCAACAGGAGTTCATACTGATAGTTCTAAAACTTTTTTAAAAATTTGAGTGTAGGGGCGCCTGGGTGGCGCAGTCGGTTAAGCGTCCGGCTTCAGCCAGGTCACGATCTCGCGGTCCGTGAGTTCGAGCCCCGCATCGGGCTCTGGGCTGATAGCTCGGAGCCTGGAGCCTGTTTCCGATTCTGTGTCTCCCTCTCTATCTGCCCCTCCCCCGTTCATGCTCTGTCTCTCTCTGTCCCCAAAATAAAATAAAAACGTTGAAAAAAAAATTTGAGTGTAGTTGACACAAATGTTATATTAATTTCATGTGTACAACACAGTGATTCAACATCTGTATACATTATGTTACCATCAGTTTGTTCTCTGTATTTATAAGTCTGTGCTTTTTGTTTGTTTTTTTTTACTCACGTGGTTTGTTTTCTGGATTCCACAGATGAGTGAAATCACATGGTATTTGTCTTTCTCAGTCTGACTTATTTCCACTGCCATAATACCTTCTAGGTCCATCTATGTTGTTGCAAATGGCAAGATCACATTCCTTTATGTGGCTGCATAATATTGCATTGTATGTATATATCTCATCATCTTTACCCATTCATCTATTTTTTAAAAGTAAGCTCTATGCCCAGCATGGGATTTGAACTCACAACCCTGAGATCAAGAGTCACATGCTTTACTGACTGAGCCAGCCAGGCATCCCATTCATCTATTGATGAATACTCAGTTTGCTTCCAAATCTTGGGTATTCTAAATAATGCTGCAATAAACAGCATATATCTTATGATATATATCTTATCTTATATGCATATATCTTATATGAACTGACTTAGTGTTCTCATTTTCTTTGGGTAAATATGCAGTAGTGGAATTATTGGATATGATATTTCTATTTTTAATTTGGTGAGGAACATCCATAATGTTTTCCACAATGAATGTACCAATTTGTATCCCCACCAAGACTGCACAATGGTTCTTTTTTCCCCCATATCCTTGCCAAAATTGGTTATTTCTTATCTTTTTGATTTTAGCCATTCTGACAGGTGTAAGGTGATATCTCATTGTGGTTTTGATTTGCTGCACATTCCTTTTTGACGTTCCTATTTCTGTGAGTAGCACTATCATCATCCCATTGATCATTGACTCATTCCATTCCTACCATGTCCTATGAGTCATTAAATACTACCCTTCCTTTCCAGTAACTCTTGCTCCTCTTCTTTAATTTAACACTCACTATTGCCACTTAAGTTTAAAACCTGACATACTGCAAACGTTTCCCAAATAAATTCATTGTATTTGCTTCCCGTTCACTTTAGTCTTATGTTTGTGAGAAAGATTCATCAATCTCCTTCAAGCTTAGGGAGGTTATATAGTCATTAAGAGCTCCAGCTTTGGCAGATTGAGACCTAATAAATACAGAGAACAAACTAGTGGTTGCCAGAGGGGAGAAGGGTTGGGGGGATGGACAAAATGAGTAAAGCAAAGTGGTGGATACAAGCTTCCAGTTATGGAATGAATAAGTCAATGGAATAAAAAGTATAGCATTGGGAATATAGTAAATGATATTGTAATAGCATTGTGTGGGGACAGATGGTAGCCACACTTACAATGAGCATGGCATAATGTATAGACTTGTCAAATAATTATGTTGTACACCTGAAACTAATGTAACATTATATTAACTACACCAAACATATTTTTTAAAAAGCTTCAGCTTTGGAGGAAAACAGGCCTGTTTTCAGCTCAATCTTTGCCTGACATTGCTGTGTGATACTATAGAAGTCGCTTTATCTCTCTTAGTTTTCATGTCTTTATATTGCAAATGGTAATAACAATATTTATGAACAGATTGTTCCATCGATTAACAACGGTGATATAATCAGCATAGTTAGTGTGACATTGACCCTGTATTAAGTCTTTCCCTCAAGAACATTCAATAAATAATATCTAAACTCTTTTATCCTGATACTTCAGATCCTTTTTTGTCATCATCTCTCATGCAACCACATTATGCTCTAGTCAAATTGAGCTATTTGCCATTTCCTAAAGGCCTGTGCTTTTCCATCTTTATATCACTTCTATCCTTTATCTTTTGTTCCCCCTTGGATATCCTTTACCTCTAATCTCTAGACATGGAAATCCTATCCATTTTTCAAAATCTGGGTCAAATGTCACATTAATACTACCCTGATCACACTGTTTGAAAATCATATTTTACCATCAAACATCTATGGTACATCTTTCTTTTTCCTGCTTTGGTTTAATATGAGAGAATTTGATAGATGACATAAGAACCTAAATCCTTCATTTTTTTAAAGCTTTCATTTTTATATGTATAGTTACATGTAAGTATTACAGGCTCAATAAACATCTGTCCTATGAATAGAATCAATGTCACCTAAAGATCCAATTATACCTCTTTGGATAATCTGTAGGGATCTGAAATTGTTGCCTTTATTGATTCTTTCAGCTTAAGGTACAGAATGTTAATGAACAACAAATTTTTCTAAGAAAAGCTCTAGGTAATAGCAAATTTGGGGTAGAAACGGGACACTTTTATAGAAAATGTGAAAGATCTGAAACATAAGAAACTGTGAGAGAAGGCTTTGAAAGATGGATTGTCATGTCCTAGACAGCCATGAGTTACCAGGCACCAAAAGTAAAGTCTTGAGTGCCCAGCAAAAAATAAAGAGTTAAACTAAAATATAAGTCTTGAAACTTCTGCTAGTGATCACTACTGGACAGAATAAAGGATTTATAAGCTCTGTTTTTAGTGATAAGAGTGATATAACCAGTGAGATAGTGAGATTCCAAGTGGCATTAAGTCACACGGATGACCCATATATATGACATTTTCAGAAAATTTAAATATTATCCTTCTGATCACAGATAGTTTGGAAATGTTTATTGAGTGAGTCCTAGTTTCTTTCCTTCAATGAGTTTAAGGAGGTCTGGTCACATTCAATATCAGTCACAACTTCCATGTATAGATTTTTAATTTCCTAGTCCTTTTCCCCCTGTACATATGGCAAATGCTAATTTTTGGTCACAGGATGGACCATTTGAGAGACTATATGTGACTCAGTTAAGATTGTCTCTTCAATTGGGAAACTGAGCATAGTATAGATTGCACATTAGTAGCATTATTTTTAGCTGCATGGAAATTTGTCTTAAGTAGCTTGTTTCTAGCAGAAAAATGAGAGAAAAGAATTCATGAATAACATTGCTTCCAAATCACAGGCAGTTTGAATACATCTTATTATTCATATTTTGCCCCTATAGAATACACTAGTTTTAAAAGAACCGAACCTGATTTAGACCAGCTTGAAAACAAAATTCAGCAGCAGTCACATATCATACATTCTCAAGAGATCTCAGTGCTATGTTGATTACAAACAGCTGCAGCACTCAATTGCCATTGAAATGTTATTCAAAAGACTATTAAACACAAAGTGTCCATATGTAGATCTTTGTTTTATATTTCTTGCATAGCTTATAAAATGATACTGACTGACCTTAAAGCCCTTTGTGCCAGGTACTTTAATCATAGTAATCAAAATGTTAGCAAGTCATTGATTAAATCAAATACCATTAAGTTTTTGTTAGGACCTATTAGAGTGAGAAAAGGAATTTGAGATTAGTTCTTAGAGATGTCAAGTGTGTGTGTGTGTGTGTGTGTGTGTGTGTGTGTGTGTGATAACAGCACTTATATCAGCATAGACTTGATTCCAAATGACATTTTCCCACCAAAAAATTAGTAGATAATGTTGAATCCATGCATGCTGCTGTCTCTGTTAATGCAGACACTGATGTTCAGTGGTTTGAATATTTTTAATGAGAATAGTCTTCTGTGTTGAACATAGTCTTTGAAAAAAGGAATGTAAAGGGAATATCCTCTTTTGTCTGTCTGTCCCCCTTTTCTGGGAAATCTCCCAGGAAATATGTCACAGAAAAGTGGAAATTCCTTTCCTCTGAGAATCTGAACATGGACTTGGAGAGTCATAGTGCTTTCCCACTGACTTCTCTTTTTGCATCTATCTGAAAGATATGTGGCAGGTCACTAACCATTTTGCTTTTGAAGTAGAGGAGGTGTTAGATATTTTACTGACCGATATGAACCCAGTAATAACTAAGAACTAGCCTGTAATATTTTGTAATAAATAAATATGCAAACTCAAGAGTAATAGCCTTTAATAAGTGCTGGGAAGGAAACAAAGAACCTTATGACAGAGAATAATGTGGGGTCACTGTTCAAAATGATCACGAAAGGGCTCTATGTAAAAGTGGCATATAAATTGAGACCTTAATGATAAGAAGTAGTCCTGCAAGGATCTTGTTAAGAAGCTCTGAAGGAAGAGATATTGCCTTACACCTGTCAGGATGACTAAAATCAAAAAGACAAGAAATAACAAGAGTTGGCAAGGATATGGAAAAAAGGATACCCTTGTATACTGTTGGTGGGAATGTAAATTGGTGCAACCACTGTGGAAAATAGCATGATGTTCTTCAAAAAATTAAAAATAGAAATATATGATCTAGTAATTCCACTGCGGGGTATTTAACCAAGAAAAATAAAAACACTAATTCAAAATATGTGCACTGCTATGTTTATTGCAGTATTATTTACAATAACCAAGGTATGGAAGCAACAAAAATGTCCATCAGTAGACAAATGGATAAAGAAGATGTGGTATATTTACAATGGAATATTACTCAGACATTAAAAAGGATAAAATCTTGCCATTTGCAACAACATGGATGGACCTAAAGGTATCATGCTAAATGAAATAAGTCAGACTGAGAAAGACAAATACCATGTGATTTCACCATATGTGGAATCTAAAAAACAAAACAAATGAAAACAACAACAACAACAACAAAAAACAGAAACAGACCCATAAATAGAGAGAACAAATTGGTGGCTGCCAGAAGAGTGGAGGAGTTGGGGGGTGGGTGAAATGAGTGAAGGGGAATTGGAGATACAGTCTTCCAGTTATGGAATGAATAAGTCATGGAGAATAACGGTACAGCATAGGGAATATAGTCAATGATATTATAATTGTGTTGTAGGGCGACAGATGATAGTTACGCTTGTGGTGAACATGGCATAATGTATACAGTTGTCAAATCATTATGTTGTACACCTGAAACTAATGTAACATGGTATATCAATTATGCTTCAATGAAAAAAGAAAAAAATAATAAAATGAATGAAAAATGAAAGAAAAAAAAAAACTTCGAAGGAAGATTGTAGAGCAAGCACTGAGCAAACTAAAGCCCTGAGGTTGTTTTCTCTTGGGAACTAAGAGAAGGTCATTGTATTTAAGACATAATGAATGAGGGAGTAAAGTAAAACTGGTAAGTTGCTTACGGGCTAAGTCATTCAGTGTTTATGGGCCCCAGTAAAGAGTTTCAATTTTATTCTTAGTGAATTTGAAAACCATTCAAGGTTTACACTGTTATATATTAAAAAGATCACCCTGGCTACTTTGTGTGTGGAATGGATTGTTATGGGCTGGTGGGAAAAGCAGAAGAAAAACAGTAGACCAGTAGACCGATTTGAAGGCTATTATGGCAAGCCAGATGAGAGATGAGCCTGTGAAGTGTGACAGTGGATATGGAGAAAAGTAGATGAAATTCAGAGGTACCTGAGAGGCAGTATCACCAGGATTTTCTGATGGGTTAGAAGTACGTACATGTATGTGTATGGACTGTGAGGAAAGGAGAGGAACAAAGATGACTCTAACTTTCTGATTTGAGCAAGTAATTGGAGCTGTGGTTTTCTGAGATGAGTAAGACTAGGAAATGAACAAGTCTGAGGGAAAATAGAAAGTTTAGTGTTAACATCTCCTGATTGAAGTATATGTGGACACATAAAATATATTAAAATAAGGTATTTGATATAAGTGCCTTAAACCTAGGAGAAATGTCTAGGCTAGAGATATACATTTATGAACTGATCTTCACATAATTAGTAATTGATACTGTGGAAATTATTGAAAACTAGAGACAGTGTACATGGGGAAGAGAAGAAAACCCAGGATTTTCTTAAAGAATTCCAGCATGAGAGAGGCCTATCAGAGAAGGAGGAGTCAAAAATAGAGATAAAGGAGTAGAGAGTGAGATAGTAGAAAATCAGGTGTGTATATGGTGAGTATTTTAGGACAGAAGGATGGAAAAATCTGTCGAATTCTGCTGAGAGGTTGAGTAAGATGAAGACAGAACAATGTTGTTGCTTTGAGCAACATAAAAGCTTTCAGTTACCTTGATAAGGGCATTCTCAGTGAAATAATGAGGATTAAAATCAGCTGGAAATAAGTTGAAGCATAAATAAAGAACATCTGGTTTAAAAGTTTCCACAATTTTATTCTGTGATATAGCTTTTCTTCATCAAATAGCAAAGATAAAATGCAAGACTGAAATTTAGAAAACATGACTCAGCCTGACAGTAAACAGAATGGAGACACAATGTAGAGAGTGAAACTCAATTTGCACAGACCTATGAAGCTGAGCTCTTTCAAGATAATGAAAAAATAAGTCCTACAAATGAGAAATGGGTACCATAGACAGTCATACTGCCTGTAACCAAGAGCTCAAGTGAGGCCTCTCACACTGAAAAGATGCTGAGAAGCCTATTGTTGACATTCAACTTGTGGGTATTGCTTTATAAGAAGCTGTGGCTCTAGGGAGTAGACAGAGACCCAGGAAGTGAACTAAGCTCTCCACTGGTATATTTATGGAATTTGAAACATCTTCAATATCACCACAAGACTAGGAATTTCTAAAAATGATTCTAAGAGTGGCTCTTCATTGAGAGCCTGGTGGACACATAGAGGCAAGAGAGAGAGGGAAATATAAAGGGAAAAACATAAATAACCACTCACTCAAAACGAGTGTGTAAACAGAAATCACAATCACATGCAATAACCTAATAAAATCAATTTAATTAAATATAAGGAATAAAACAATAGATTGTATTGATTGCATGCTCAAAAAGGTAAATACAGCCATGTCAACTGAAAAAGGAAAAGGAATTGAAGATCAAAAGTTAGAAATGAAACCAGAATAGGTAGTAATGAAAAATAAAAATATTGATAATAAAGAATACAATCATCGAAGCAAAACAAATCTAATTAGTTTTATATTAGATTTGTGGACTTGGTACAGTGACTTGGAAGAGAACACTGAGGTATTAATTCATAATGCAAGAGGAAAAAATAAAAGAAATGTAGTTTAAAGACGTGCACTTGATTGAGAGATTTCAAAATATGTGTAAGAGAGGTTCAGAAAAAATAAAGTGGAAAGTAGTATTTGAAAACAGAACAGTAAAAATTTTCCCAGAATTGAAGAAAGATATGAACTCTCAATGGTGTCCTATAAGTACTAAGCATCATAAATAAAGATGAAGTACCTAGACTATTGCTTTAGAACTAAAGACCATCAAGCAAAGTCATAAAAACTAACAGGAGGAAAATATTAATTACCTACAAAGATTGTAATTACTTACTAAAGACAGGCTATAGATCTCTCATCACAGCAACACATGGCTGAGAGAGAGCAAAAATAACTTTCAATGAAGAATTCCATACTCAGCCAAACTAATATGCAAGCATGAAGGCAAAATAAAGATATTTCCAGACATTCAACTGTATAGCACTTAAAATGACAACTGAAACAAAACCACTCATACAAGGTGAATATTAATTCATGGATGAAAAATACAGCCGTGGAATATTAACTAAAATAAAGCTTATGAAGCAGTATGCCCATCTGTAAAAGTAGAGTGCTAGGAAATAAGCATTAATAGAAGAGATGCTATTTATATTAAAAGGAACAATCACCCTTAAATATCTTTATGACCTTACATCTTAGATTTGGCAAAGGATTTTAGAATCAACACCAAAGCACAAGCAACAAAAGTTAAAAAAAAAAAAAAAGAATGATAAACTTCATCAAAATGTAGAACTTCTGTGCATCAAAAGGAATTATAAAGAAGGTGAAAAGGCAACATATACAATTGGGGAAAATATTTGAAAATCGTATATCAGATAAGTATCTAGCATCCAGAAGGAATTCTTGCAGTTCAATGACAAAAAGTAAAACAACGCCAATTTTAAAATGGCCAAAGGACTCGAATAGACATTTTTCTAAAAAAACTATACAAATGCCGAATATTCACATGAAAAGATGCCTAACATCATTAGATATTAGAAAAATGCAAATATAAACTAAAATGAAAACAAAAAATATTAAAATGATTCTATTTCACATACTCTTAGACTGGCCAAAACAGAAAATAACAAGTGTTGGTGAAGACGTGAAGAAATTGGAGAACTCATACATTGCTGGTGGGGATGTGAAATGGTTCTCAGCCACTGAAGAAATCTGTTTGACAGTTCCTGTAGCAGTTAAACATACAGCTATGATCTGACCCAGGAATTCCATTCCTAGATGTGTACACAAAAGACCTGAAAACAGGTATTCCAACAAAAACTTATACATGAATGTATATAGCACCATTATTCACAATATTCAAAATGTGGAAATAACCCAAATGTTCATTAGCACGAATGGACAAACTAAATGGGGTACATGCATGCAAAGGACAATTATTCAGTCATAAAGATTGTATAAAGATGTGGTATGTATATACAATGGAATACTACTCAGCCATAAAAAAGAATGAAATCTTGCCATTTGCAATGACATGGATGGAGCTAGAGAGTATAATGCAAGGTTAATTAAGTCAGAGAAAGACAAATACCATATGATTTCACTCATATGTGGAATTTAAGAAACAAATGAGCAAAGGGACAGAAAAAGAGAGGGGAGTAAACCAAGAAATAGACTGTTAACTAGAGAACAAACTGATGATTACCAGAGGGGAGATGGGTGTGGAGATGGGGAAAATAGGTGATGGGGATTAAGGGTGGAACTTGCTGTGATGAGCACCGGGTGAATCATTAAATTAAGTAAGTGCTGAATCACTAAATTGTACACCTGAAACTAATATTATACTGTATGTTAACTGGAATTTAAATAAAAACTTAAAAAAAGAAAAGAAATAAAGAGTACTTAGAGCCCCCTCCCCCCAAAATAAAGTACATTGTGTATTAATGTGTCCTTCAAGTAACATGTTTCATTAAGATACAAGTGTTTGTGAAAGTTATCTGCAGGAGGGGCTCCTGGGTGGCTCAGTCAGTTAGGTGTCCGACTTTGGCTCGGGTCATGATCTTGTGGCTCCTGGGTCTGCGCCCCATGTCCGGCTCAGTGCTAACAGCTCAGAGCCCAGAGCCTGCTTCAGATTCTGTGTCTCCCTCTCTCTCTCTCTCTCTGCCCCTCCCCCGCTAGTGCACTGTCTCTGTCTCAAAAATAAATAAACATTTAAAAAAAAGTTATCTGTAGGAGGTTATGTGAATAGCTGTATGCTTAATTCACTGGGACTAAAGTGGGTTTAATGCTCCTTTTACTAACAATCTCTCCATCTCTCATTAAAACAAAAATGCAGATGCAAAAACCAAAACAAAACAAAAAGGACTGAAATATTGATACATGCAACAATGTGGATGAACCTCTAAAACTTTATGCTTAGCGAAAGAAGACCAGACACAAAGACCACATATTGTATAATTCCATTTATATGAAACATCTAAAATAAGTAAATCCATTGACTCAGAAAGCAGACTAGTGTTTGCCAGTGGCTTGGGGGAGGAGAGTGACTGCTTAACAGGTTTCTTTTGGGTGATGAAAATGTTTTGGAACTAAATTGATAGTTTTATAACACTGAAATGTATTGAATACTACTGAATTGTATACTTTAAAATGATTAATTTTATGTTATGGAATTTTACCTCATTACCAAAGGAAAAAAAAAAAAAAAGCAGATAGAACTTCCAGGAGAAATTGACCCACCAGCAGAGTAGGATATTTTATTTTTTTTTTAATTTTTTAAATGTTTATTTATTTTTGACAGAGAGAGAGAGAGACAGAGCATGAGTGTGGGAGGGGGAGAGAGAGAGAGGGAGACACAGAATCTGAAGCAGGCTCCAGGCTCCAAGCTCTCATCACAGAGTCTGATGCAGGGCTCAAACTCATGGACCATGAGATCATGACCTGAGCCAAAGTTGGACGCTCAACCGACTGAGCCACCCAGGCGCCCTGAGAGTAGGATATTTTAATATATTTTACCTTAAAACTGGTAGATCAAGGAGCCAAAATATTAATAAGGATATGGAATATTTGAACAATAAAATTAGACTTGAATTAATGGATATATATAGAACTATTCACCTAACAAAGGCATGCTTTTTGAGTACACTGGGAACATTTATAAAGATCAAGGACTTATTAGGTTACAAAGGAGTTCCCAACTAGTTTCCAAAATCAATCAATATGAAGACCACCTGCCCTGAAAAAAAATACAATGGCAGTAGTTACTAACTATAAAAAGATAGTTAAAAACTCCATATGTGTGGAAACTCAAAATTGTACTCCTATATAATCCAAGTGTTAGAAGAAAACACTTGGAAAGGACATAATATTGAGAATCAAATGACATTGAAAGTAATACCTACCAACATTTGTAAGTTTCAGAAAAAGGCACTTAGAGGTATATTTACAAATTTTGAGGTATTTAAAAAAATAGAGGATGAAAATTAACAAGTTTTTAATTAAAAGATATCATTTCTTCATTTATTTCTTTGAACATCCTTAGTATATTTATTTTGAAAGATTCTTCCCAATTGTTCTATTAGTTTTATTTATTCTGTAGTGAATTAATGTGTGTGTGTGTGTGTGTGTGTGTGTGTGTGTGTGTGTGTGTATGGAGAGGCCTCACTTGATCATCTTCATGAATTTAAAAATTTTGGATTGCAGTCTCTCTTCCATGGTTCCTTCTCATTCTCTCTCAAACACACATAAACACACATGCAAGCATGTGGGTGTCTCACACCCCTGCTTCCTCTATCCTCAACGCTCTTTATTTACAGATTTTCCAATTGCTTTAATGTGTTTTTATGCACTCCAATCTAGAGTCAGACCATATATTGGTGGTACAGGGTTCCTGCCCTGTAATGATTTGGACAGATCACAGAGGGGAGTCATAAGGTTATATGTGTGTCTTTTTCATGCCTAAATCCTCAACATTTAATAAATTATAGTCCTAGGCCAATCCACAGGACTATTTTTCAACTTGTATTAACAAGCAGGAAAGCCCCAACAAGGCCCCCAGTTTCAAGCAGGGGGCTTATTTCCATGCTAATTTATGCAAAGACACTTGCTCTACAGTATTCACAGGAGCCAAAGAACTGTCTCTGCTTTTGAACCCAAAGCCCAGAAGTCCTGTAGCTTCAGTCTGACACCAATTTGAATTTCTATTTCATTTATCGCCCACAGAAAGATTTATCTTATTTTTGAGATCAACGACATAGTTGAATTTTTCTCCTTTAGTATTCTCTCATTGCTCTGGGTTCAACCAGAGAGGGAATGTTCAAAGTGTGGACTTTCTAGGGCTATCCTGATTGTAATTCAATCCATTTTCATATATATCAAATACACAATAAATGAGCAATGACGCAGAATTTAATTTGTCTCTTTGCAAGTGGGGAGACAGACAGGTAAAGCAATTACAGAAGCTCCACTACTGTATCTCCATTCATATATGCAATGTATATTTATTGAACCCTTACTATGCATCAAATGCATTAGATGTTATAGGAAGCAGAGAAATATAACTGACACGACTATGTCCTGAAAGAATTTACTGTTGAACAAAGGCTGCGACAGAAATAAATCTGTCACAATTTCTACCCTCTTGGTTACAAAGTTTACGGTTATTGCCCTAAGGTGGCCCAAGGAAGAAGGAATCTAATACATCTCTGTCATATCATTCAGCTATGGAAAAAAAGGAAAGCCCTGTTGGCAATTGCCCCTCTGAAGGTTTGATCAGAAGACAGTAATTTCAATTATTCAAATGTTATTTAGTTGTCAGAAATAAGATGATCACAGCTTAAAGCATATTTTAGTCATGTGAAGGCAGAGAGGACAGTTTCCAAATTCATCAAATGTAAACATTTAGGACACATGTTGAGCACCTGTGTGAAGCCATCAGCCAATCTTTTGTTAGTTGTAATCAGTAATTGAAACTTTGTAAGTTTGAGAGATAAAAATAGCATGATTGTCATAGAGCAAACTAAGTGGAATCTGAGACTGCAACTAAAGTTGTGAAGTTCCTTAGTTTTAATAACATTTTTGAGTTAGAAATGGCTTTACCGTCTCATGTTTAAAACACACAAGTACCAATTACTGCACAACCTTGCAGGGCAAAATCTAAGGATGTGACTTTATTGTTTCCAATAGTTAATGGACTAGTAATTTAATAGCAATATTCTATCTTAAAGAGAAGTTTTCTTAGATCCCCCAAACACATGCTTTGATTCTCTTTTCCAGAATCAGCTATAGAGGTTCAATTCCTTACTGGCTATGTGACCCTGTGAAAGTTGCTGAATCCATTTAGGTTTCCTTTTCCTCATCTGTAAAAGTGGAATAATAGAAGTACCTTTCTTGTATGGTTGTTTTGAAGATGATATGTTACATACTTAGTACAGTGTCTGGAACAGGCTGAGAACTCAATATACTATCAGTAATTATTATTATTGTTAACTTATGTGTACACATCTATTATTTTCAAAAATTTAAGCTCTTTCAGGGAAACAATATTGCCTTCTACTCTGTTAGTTTCTCCTTCAGTACCAAATAAGAGTATTATAACAATAGTCTTAAACAAGATTCAATGCTGTGAAACATATTATCTCTTTTGAAAACTACAGCAGTTCTATGAAGGCAGGTTTTAATATCCCTGTAATAAAGGGTAAAAACAGTGTGATGTTTTCCAGGAATTTGGAAATGAGTTTGCCCTCTGAGAGATCTGCTAAGAAAACAAAACAACACATAATGGACCAGAGAATAAAGAGGAAAAGTCACCTTACAGAAGCTTTGTCTTCTAGGACAGAGCAAGACTTAATGGAAGGTATTAACAGAACCATTTGCCTTTTGTAGACAGAGCACATTTGGCTGTCTTACTTCAAAGCTACCCAATATTCAAATCATCCAAATAATGACATATTCTCAAACAGGCTTCTGATTCGTTTTTCACTCCCTTAGTAGTGTGTCTCTAGAAACATCGTTCCCTGATTATGCTCAGGCTCATATAAGCAACTGCTTCCATTAACAATTTTAGGCATAAAATAATGATGCCAATTTGCTAAATTGCCATCAGGGTCTTGAGAACTTCATTGTATCAGTATGTCAAAGTCTTGGGCAATGAGCAGATTGAGTTTATCAGTTGTCTTCTGAGGTTTTCTCCTGGTGATTCCTTTGACTTGAATATGCTTTCCCTTCTAATTCCTATAATACTCATGGGATAAAATTGTGACAGAAAGAGTTCTCAATTTTTAAGAACCCACAGATAATTAATAGAACTCAAATTAGAACCCAGTTGGCTTTCAATTCTGGGTTATTTGAAGGATGAATCAAAGAAGAACAATAAAATATATCTTATTTGCTTTTCCGTGCGTAGCTTGTATATAAAGTGTAGGATTTGTGTTTTAGATACTATTCTTACATATAAGAATAGTATATTTTAGTATCTAAAATATATATATTATATATATACATAAAAATATATATATTATATATATATATGTATATTTTAGTATAACTTTTAAATACTATTCTAATGAATCTCAAATCCCTCCAACCTCCCAAATATATACTGCTGTTGATGAAGCCAACTGGAACTGATGAAGTGACTTGCCCAAGTACACACAGCATTAATAGCAGATTGGGAATTAGAATCCAGGCTACCAGACTCTCACCTTGAACACTTTCCTTTGTACCATGATGTATCATTTCAGAGTTTTCAGATGACACTCTCAGTAAATAGAATCACTGCACTTTGAAATAATCTGGCTTATTTTGGGGGGCCATTTAGATGCACACTAGTCTAGTACAGGATATCATCGAACCATGAATACAATCGTGGAAGGGTGGACAATGAAAGCACTGCTTATAGAAGTCTACTGGAAGGTCTAGGGCAAAGGAAGCAAAGCATTAAAGGGGAATTATAAAAGGAAGGAACAATGGAAAGGAAGGTAAACAATAGACAAGAGAGCAAAAATTTGTAATAAAAATTATAATGAGGAATGGCCTACATTTATTAAGTATGATGTTCTGTCCATGCATTATCTCACATGTGCATAAATAAGCAAAGAGTGCTTATTTGTTTTGATAATTACAATAGTCCTGGGGCACCTGGGTGGCTCAGTTGGTTAAGTGTCCGACTCGTGGTTTTGGCTCATGTCATGATCTCACAGTTTTGCGAGTTCAAGCCCTGCATCGGGCTCTGTGCTGGCAGCCCAGAGCCTGCTTGGGATTCTCTTGTCTCCCTCTCTCTCTGCTCTTCCCCCACTCACGCTGTCTCTGTCTCTTTCCAAATAAACTTAAAAAAATAGAATATTCCTATTATTATGCAAACCATTCATAAAAAGAATTGCAGGAATTGTATGCAGGAAACACAAATGATGAGACTGCTTCAGTTTGAAAAGGTTGAGTGAGACTTAAATGCCTGATTAAAATCTGTTGAATCGAGACAAAAAGTGCTAGAACTGGAGGGTACTTTTGACTAGGCAAAGGTACATTTAGGACAAAACAGGAAATCTTACTTTACAGAAGATGCACATTTAGGGGAGCTAATATTTCAAAGTGACTAAAATTGAAATAAAATTCACATAATGCCGGAACTATGCACCTCATAGGTTATTATAGGTGATTATGTGCTTTTAGTACCACGCAAGCCTTAAACTACCGCATGGGCAAAAGGGATGGCAGTCTCCCTTCCTGCTGACACACACCCCTTCCTAGCAAGCTGAGGCCAAGCTTCACAGTTCTTACCTTGGCACTTCATGTAGCCCCTGTCATGGGAGGGAACATGTTCTGTAATTTACACAGTGAATTCCTCTAAGTCAAGGACCATGTCTTAGTTTTGTATCTTAGCACAATGCCTGAAACACGTGAAATCATTTTCTCAATGAAAACATTTGGGATAAATATCAGGAAGATGATTTGAATCTTAAAATAAACCTCTCGGGGCTCTTTATCTTCTTGCCCACCATTCTGTAGATGTTGCTTTTATTTCTTCATAAAAACATTGAGTTGAATGGCAGTGAAGTTATACAATTTCCTACTCTTGTATCTATAAATTTATTTATAGTGGCACCAGCCATCAAAGCATTCCCTCCAATCTCAGAAGAAGAGGTGATCTTTCTGGTTATTGCCTCAGCCTTTGGCCTTATTTTTATCCCTTCCCATTGTCTCCATAATACAATAATCTCCCCCTGATCCCCGGGGGAATATGTTCCAAGACCCCCAGTGGTTGCCTGAAACTGCAGACCGTACTGAAACTTGTATATACTACTACCCCTACCCCCAATACAGAATGTGCATATGATAAAGTTTAACATAAATTAGGCACAGTCAGAGACCAACAACAATAACTAAAACTAAAATCGAGCAATTATAACATCATACTGTAATAAAAGCGGTGTGAATGTGGTCTCTCCCTCTCAAAATGTCTTCTTGTACTGTACTCACCCTTCTTCTTGTGGTGGTGTGAGATGATGAAATGCCTACCTGATGAAGTGAAGTGAGGTGAATGACAGGCTTGTGACATAAAGTTAGGCTGACTTTATGATGATGATATGTCAGGAGAAGGATCATCTGCTTCCAGACCGTAGTTGACCTCAGGTACCTGAAATGAGCAGAAGTGAAACCGTGGATAAGGGAGCATTGCTGTAGTGACCTTGATCCTTCTGTTATTTCCTCTGTCTCACGTGTTTACACATGTGTTACAACCTCATCCTTCTCTATTTCTGCACTTTCCAAAGTTTCTGACTATGCCCAGAGTCTCTTATTAAAAACAAAACAGGGGCGCCTGGGTGGCTTGGTCGGTTGAACGTCTGACTTCAGCTCAGGTCATGATCTCACAGTCCATGAGTTCGAGCCCCGCGTGTGGCTCTGTGCTGACAGCTCAGAGCCTGGAGCCTGTTTCAGATTCTGTGTTTCCCTCTCTCTCTGCCCCTCCCCTGTTCATGCTCTGTCTCTCTCTGTCTCAAAAATAAATAAACATTAAAAAAACAAAAAAACAAAACAAAACAAAACACATTCAAACCACAAACATTTCCCAACACTTTGCCTGCTCTAGGTACTGCGGGCTCACCTCCTCTTTGTGACCAAGATCTTCATAAGAATATCCTGCACTAAGTTTGCTTAAATTGGAATTGATAAATGGGCTTTAGGAGGTACATGGACCTCCTTGAAATGGAGGTCCTCTTGAAATGGAGGAAATTGGGGCGCCTGGGTGGCGCAGTCGGTTAAGCGTCCGACTTCAGCCAGGTCACGATCTCGCGGTCCGTGAGTTCGAGCCCCGTGTCGGGCTCTGGGCTGACAGCTCAGAGCCTGGAGCCTGTTTCGGATTCTGTGTCTCCCTCTCTCTCTGCCCCTCCCCCGTTCATGCTCTGTCTCTCTCTGTCCCAAAAATAAATAAATGTTGAAAAAAAAAAAAAAGAAATGGAGGAAATTATTTTGTGTATGCATGCATATGTGTTCTGGCAAGAAGGGCCATAGCCTTCATACATCTTCCATATCTTCTCATTTGTTTATTCGTCATCCTACTACAATTGGGCTGTTGCTTACAATCAGGCTTCTTCCCCCTCATACCACTGGAAATTTCATCACCAAGGTCACCAGTGACATACTCCTTTCAATGTTATCTTACTTGAGCTCATGTCAGCATTTTTACTCCTTTCAACGTTTTCTTGTTTTTGAAACACTACCTAGCTTTATTTTACATGTATGTTTCGGGGCACCTGGATGTCTCAGTCAGTTGAGTGTTAGACTCTTGAGTTCGCCTCAGGTCATGATCTCACAGTTCGTGAATTTGAGCCCTGCATTGGGCTCTGCACTGACACTGTGGAGCCGGCTTGGGATTTTTTCTCTTCCTCTCTTTCTGCCCCTCTCCCCTCCAAATAAATAAATAAATATTTAAATAAGATAATAAATGCACTTTTCCCTCTTGTTTCTTCTGATACTACCACAATTCCTTCTCAATCTATTTTTCAGGTTCACATGCTTGATGCCTGACAGTTCCTGGGTATGACCGCTGCCATTTTCCTAATTGTTGGATTCACTCACAGCCCCACCTACACCCCCTTGTGAATGTGTGTCATCCCACAGCCCATGATAAATGAGGTGCAGGCTATGTGAAGCCAACAGAGTGACCTCAGCTGACTAGATCAGGGTTGATACATGGGTAAATTTAAGCCAACTGAATCTCTTTTCTGGAGAATTAAGAGATTTTAAAATCATAGTTAAAATATAGAGAGAAGAATTCATAACTCCATTATCTACTTGATAAATTTTCACATTCATGTAACAGGAAGAACATTAGCAACAACTCAGAAGCTATCGTTACATCCGTTGTCAGTCACTATTCCTTGACACCTCTCCAAAGATAAATGCCATTTTAACTTCTAACATAATAGATTGGTTTTGTCTAGTTTTGAATTTTCTATAGCTAAATAGATTTCGCTATTTCACCCATAATTATGTTTGTGAGAGTCCACGTTGTTCTGTGCAACTGTACTTCTTTAATTTTCATTGATAAGTAGTATTCCATTGTGTGATGAGTATGCCAAAATGTGTCCATTCTACTGCTGACATTTGGGTTGCTTCCAGTTTGCAGCTATCTATAAAGAACGCTTCTTTAGGTATTCTTCTACATGTTTATTTGTGCACACATATACACAGTTCAATTTTATACATATTTAGGAGTGTAATTTACAGGGCTATAGGATAAATACATGTTCCCTTTTCGCAGATATTACTGAAGAGTTTTCCACGGGGATGTATCAGTTTGCATTCACATCAGCAACAGAGGAGTTTTGGTTGCTCCACACCATTGCTAACGGTTTATGTTGTCAGATGTTTTCATTTTAGCCATTCCTCTGTAAACTTAATAATATATAATTCTGGTTTTAAATTTCCTTCATTACAAAATAAACTAAGCTAGTTTTCATATGTTTATAATGTTCTGCACAAGTCATTTGCTTATTCTTCTATTGACTTGTTTATGATTTTCCTGATTTGTAGGATTCCTTTCAATATTATGGATATAAGCTCATTATGTTTTTTTAAGGTTGCTTGTTTGTTCAAATGATCTCTACACCCAACATGGGGCTTGAACTCATGACTCTGAGGTTAAGAGTCACATGCTTTTCCAACTGAGCCAGCCAGGGACCCCACATTTTTTAATTATATGTATTGCAACTATCTTGTCCCATTGGGTGGTTTGACTTTTCCCTTTCTTTATGGTGCATTAATGACGGTGCATTAATCAAGTTTTCATTTATTTTAGACATACTTGTGTCCTCTTTATGGGGCCTTTCCTTATCTAAAAGTCATGAAAATATTCTCCTATGAAAACTTCTAAAAATACAACTACTTGAAAATTTCAAATCTTGGCAAACAGACACATGGAAAGATGCCCAATATCACTAATCATCAGGGAGATGCAAGTCAAAACCACAATGAGATATCACTTTAGACCTGTCAGAATGGCTAAATTCAAAAACACAGGAAATAACAAGTGTTGTCAAGAATGTGAAGAAAAAGGAACACTTGTGCACTGTTGGTGGGAATGTAAATTTGTGAAACCACTGTGCAAAACAGTATGGAGCTTCCTCACAAAATTAAAAATAGAACTACAATATGATCCAGTAATTCCACTACTGGGCATTTATCCAAAGAAAATGAAAACACTAATTCGAAAAGATATATGCACCCTTGTGTTTATTGCAGCATTATTTACATCAGCTAAGATATGGAAGCAACCCACGCTTATTGATAGAAGAATGGATAAAGAAGATGTGACACACACACACACACACACACACACACACACAGGAATATTATTCAGTCATAAAGAAGAATGAGCTCTTGCCATTTGCAACAATACGGATGGATCTAGAGGGTATTATGCTAAGTGAAATAAGTCAGACTGAGAAACACAAATACCATAATATTTCACTCATAACTGGAATCTAAGCAAAAAAACACAAAGCAGAAACAGACCCTTAAGTACAAAGAGCAAACTGATGATTGCTGGGGAGGAATGTGGGAGACAGGAAAAATGAGTGAAGGGGAGTAGGTGATACAGGCTTCCAGATATGGAATGAATAAGTCACAGGGATAAAAGGTACAGCATAAGTAGAGGTGCCTGGGTAACCGAGTTGGTTAAGCATGGGACTCTTGATTTCAGCTCAGGTCATGAGCTCATGGTTTGTGAGTTCAAGCCCTCCTTTGGGCTCTGCACTGTCAATGCAGAGACTGCTTGGGATTCTTTCTCCCTCTCTCTCTGCCCCTCCCCCACTCACATTTTTTTCCTCTCTCTCAAAATAAATACCCTTAAAAATTATTTTAAAAAAAGTTACAGCATGGGGAATATAGTCAGTGATATTATAATAACACTGTATAGGGACAGACAGTAGCTGCACTTGTGGTCAACACAGCACAACCGAAAGGTAAGTTGAATCACTACGTTGTACAACTGAAACTGATGTAACATGGTGTACCAACTATACTGAAACTTTTTAAAAAATTGGATTTTCAATCAACCTGGGGCTCCCTTTTGTATGTAATATGAGATAGGGGTCATTTCATTTTTTCCACATAGCTATCAAATTGACCCAGCACCATTTATTCCAAAAACCATCATTTCTCTATGGTCTGTTATGCCACCTTTGTCATAAACAAGTGCCTTTATGTGTGAGGGATTGTTTCTGGACTTGTTCTCTCTTGTTTCATTTGTCTATTTCAAACCCTGGTGCTAACACCACAGTGTCTAATTTACTATAAACTTACAATAACACTAACATCTGGAAATGTGATTCCATCATCTTTATATTTCTTTATTATTTTCTTGCCTATTTTTGTGCTTTACATTTGTGTAAATAATTTAGAATGAGCATCAAATTCCATAAGAATACTACTGGAGGTTTTATGAGGAAAGCATTGAAGCTATAATGAATTTTGGGAGGATTAGCATCTTGACAACAATGAGTCTTCAAACCCATGAATGTGATTTGTCTCTCCATTTTCATTTGTACATTTTTCTCTCAATAATGTTTCAGAGTTTTCTGTGTAGAGGTTTTTCTAATAATGTATTGGACTCATTCCTAGTTATCTGGTACTTTTGATGCTACCATAAATGCCATTATTTCAAAATTATTATTTTCTAATTACCTGTTGTTATTATACAGAAATTCAATAGATTTTTCTTATATATATTGATATCATATCTTAAGACCTTGTCAAATTCACTTATTAAATTTAACATTATCTATAGATCTCTTTGGATTTTCTACGTATGTATTCATGTTTTCTTTTCTTTTTCTTTTTTTTAATAGGAAATTTAACGTGAAATTGGTTTCCATACAACACCCAGTGTTCATCCCAAAAGGTGCCCTCCTCAATACCCATCACCCACCCTCCCCTCCCTCCCACCCCCCATCAACTCTCAGTTTGTTCTCAGTTTTTAAGACTCTCTTATGCTTTGGCTCTCTCCCACTCTAACCTCTTTTTTTTTTCTTCCCCTCCTCCACAGACTTCTGTTAAGTTTCTCAGGATCCACACAAGAGTGAAAACATATGGTATCTGTCTTTGTATGACTTATTTCACTTAACATAACACTCCCCAGTTCCATCCATGTTGCCACAAAGGGCCATACTTCATTCTTTCTCATTGCCACATAGTATTCCATTGTGTATATAAACCACAATTTCTTTATCCATTCATCAGTTGATGGACATTTAGGCTCTTTCCACAATTTGGCTATTGTTGAGAGTGCTGCTATAAACATTGGGGTACAAGTGCCCCTATGCATCAGTACTCCTGTATCCCTTGGGTAAATTCCTAACAGTGCTTCTGCGGGGTCATAGGG
Organism: Herpailurus yagouaroundi; assembly: GCF_014898765.1. Classification (NCBI taxonomy): domain Eukaryota; kingdom Metazoa; phylum Chordata; class Mammalia; order Carnivora; family Felidae; genus Herpailurus; species Herpailurus yagouaroundi. The sequence goes on along the minus strand of NW_024420442.1, from coordinate 5,574,948 downwards.
TAGGTCTATTTTTAATTTTTTGAGGACCCTCCACACTATTTTCCAGAGCGGCTGCACCAGTTTGCATTACCACCAACAGTGTAAGAGGGTTCCTGTTTCTCCACATCCTCTCCAGCATCTATAGTCTCCTGATTTGTTCATTTTGGCCACTCTGACTGGCGTGAGGTGATATCTGAGTGTGGTTTTGATTTGTATTTCCCTGATGAGGAGCGACACTGAACATCTTTTCATGTGCCTGTTGGCCATCTGGATGTCTTCTTTAGAGAAGTGTCTATTCATGTTTCTTGCCCATTTCTTCACTGGATTACTTGTTTTTTGGGTGTGGAGTTTGGTGAGCTCTTTATAGATTTTGGATACTAGCCCTTTGTCCGATATGTCATTTGCAAATATCTTTTCCCATTCCGTGGGTTGCTTTTAGTTTTGTTGGTTGTTTCCTTTGCTGTGCAGAAGCTTTTTATCTTCATAAGGTCCCAGTAATTCATTTTTGCTTTTAATTCCCTTGCCTTTGGGGATGTGTCAAGTAAGAAATTGCTGCAGCTGAGGTCAGAGAGGTTTTTTCCTGCTTTCTCCTCTAGGGTTTTGATGGTTTCCTGTCTCACATTTAGGTCCTTTATCCATTTTGAGTTTGTTTTTGTGAATGGTGTAAGACAGTGGTCTAGTTTCATTCTTCTGCATGTTGCTGTCCAGTTCTCCCAGCACCGTTTGTTAAAGAGACTGTCTTTTTTCCATTGGATGTTCTTTCCTGCTTTGTCAAAGATGAGTTGGCCATACGTTTGTGGGTCTAGTTCTGGGGTTTCTATTCCATTCCATTGGTCTATGTGTCTGTTTTTGTGCCAATACCATGCTGTCTTGATGATGACAGCTTTGTAGTAGAGGCTAAAGTCTGGGATTGTGATGCCTCCTGCTTTGGTCTTCTTCTTCAAAATTACTTTGGCTATTCGGGGCCTTTTGTGGTTCCATACAAATTTTATGATTGCTTGTTCTAGCTTTGAGAAGAATGCTGGTGCAATTTTGATTGGGATTACATTGAATGTGTAGATAGCTTTGGATAGTATTGACATTTTAACAATATTTATTCTTCCAATCCATGAGCACAGAATTTTTTTCCATTTCTTTGTATCTTCTTCAATTTCCTTCATAAGCTTTCTATAGTTTTCAGCATACAGATCTTTTACATTTTTGGTTAGGTTTATTCCTAGGTATTTTATGCTTCTTGGTGCAATTGTGAATGGGATCAGTTTCTTTATTTGTCTTTCTGTTGCTTCATTATTAGTGTATAAGAATGCAACTGATTTCTGTACATTGATTTTGTATCCTACGACTCTGCTTAATTCATGTATCAGTTCTAGCAGACTTTTGGTGGAGTCTATTGGATTTTCAATGTATAATATGTCATCTGCAAAAAGTGAAAGCTTAACTTCATCTTTGCCAATTTTGATGCCTTTGATTTCCCTTTGTTGTCTGATTGCTGATGCTAGAACTTCCAACACTATGTGAAACAACAACGGTGAGAGTGGACATCCTTGTTGTGTTCCTGATCTCAGGGGGGAAAGCTCTCAGTTTTTCCCCATTGAGGATGATATTAGCTGTGGGCTTTTCATAAATGGCTTTTATGATCTTAAATATGTTCCTTATATCCCGACTTTCTTGAGGGTTTTTATTAAGAAAGGATGCTGGATTTTGTCAAATGCTTTTTCTGCATCGATTGACAGGATCATATGGTTCTTATTTTTTCTTTTATTAATGTGATGTATCACGTTGATTGATTTGCAAATGTTGAAGCAGCCCTGCATCCCAGGAATGAATCCACTTGATCATGGTGAGTAATTCTTTTTATATGCTGTTGAATTCGATTTGCTAGTATCTTGTTGAGAATTTTTGCATCCATATTCATCAGGGATATTGGCCTGTAGTTCTCTTTTTTTACTGGGTCTCTGTCTGGTTTAGGAATCAAAGTAATGCTGGCTGCATAAAATGAGTCTGGACGTTTTCCTTCCCTTTTTTATTTTTTGGAATAGCTTGATAAGGATAGGTATTATCTCTGCTTTAAATGTCTGCTAGAATTCCCCAGAGAAGCCATCTGGTCCTGGACTCTTATTTGTTGGGAGATTTTTGATAACTGATTCAATTTCTTCACTGGTTATGGGTCTGTTCAAGTTTTCTATTTCTTCCTGTTCGAGTTTTGGGATTGTGTGGGTGTTTAGGAATTTGTCCATTTCTTCCAGGTTGTCCAATTTGTTGGCATATAATTTTTCATAGTATTCCCTGATAATTGTTTGTATCTCTGAGGGATTGGTTGTAATAATTCCATTTTCATTCATGATTTTATCTATTTGGGTCATCTCCCTTTTCTTTTTGAGAAGCCTGGCTAGAGGTTTGTCAATTTTGTTTATTTTTTCAAAAAACCGACTCTTGGTTTCGTTGATCTGCTCTATAGTTTTTTTAGACTCTATATTGTTTATTTCTGCTCTGATCTTTATTATTTCTCTTCTTCCGCTGGGTTTGGGGTGTCTTTGCTGTTCTGATTCTGCTTCCTTTAGGTGTGCTGTTCGATTTTGTATTTGGGATTTTTCTTGTTTCTTGAGATAGGCCTGGATGGCAATGTATTTTCCTCTCAGGACTGCCTTCACTGCATCCCAAAGCGTTTGGATTGTTGTATTTTCATTTTCATTTGTTTCCATATATTTTTAAATTTCTTCTCTAATTGACTGGTTGACCCATTCATTCTTTAGTAAGGTGTTCTTTAACCTCCGTGCTTTCAGAGGTTTTCCAGACTTTTTCCTGTGGTTGATTTCAAGCTTCATAGCATTGTGGTCTGAAAGTACGCATGGTATGATCTCAAGTCTTGTATACTTATGAAGAGCTGTTTTGTGACCCAGTATGTGACCTATCTTGGAGAATGTCTTATGTGCACTCGAGAAGAAAGTATATTCTGTTGCTTTGGGATGCAGAGTTCTAAATATATCTGTCAAGTCCATCTGTTCCAATGTATCATTCAAGGGCCCTTGTTTCTTTATTGATCCTGTGTCTAGATGATCTATCCATTGTTGTAAGTGGAGTATTAAAGTCCCCTGCAATTACCACATTCTTATCAATAAGGTTGCTTATGTTTGTGATTGTTTTATATAATTGGGGGCCCCTTATTCGGCGTGTACACATTTATAATTGTTAGCTCTTCCTGATGGATAGACCCTGTGATTATTATATAATGCCCTTCCTCATCTCTTGTTACAACCTTTAATTTAAAGTCTAGTTTGTGTGATATAAGTATGGCTACTCCAGCTTTCTTTTGACTTCCAGTAGCATGATAGCTAGTTCTCCATCCCCTCACTTTCAATCTGAATGTGTCCTCAGGTCTAAAATGAGTCTCTCGTAGACAGGAAATAGATGGGTTGTTATTCATTCTGATACCTTATGTCTTTTGGTTGGAGCATTTAGTCCATTTACATTCAGTGTTATTATAGAAAGATATGGGTTTAGAGTCATTGTGATGTCTGTAGGTTTCATGCTTGTAGTGATGTCTCTGGTACCTTGTCTCACAGGATCCCCCTTAGGATCTCTTGTAGGGCTGGTTTAGTGATGACAAATTCCTTCAGTTTTTGTTTGGGAAGACCTTTATCTCTCCTTCTATTCTAAATGACAGACTTGCTGGATAAAGGATTCTTGGCTGCATATTTTTTCTGTTCATCACATTGAAGATTTCCTGCCATTCCTTTCTGGCCTGCCAAGTTTCAGTAGATAAATCCGTCACTAGTCTTATAGATATCCCTTTATATGTAGAGCATGTTTCTCCCTAGCTGCTTTCAGAATTTTCTCTTTAACCTTGTATTTTGCCAGTTTCACTATGATATGTCGTGCAGAAGATCGATTCAAGTTACATCTGAAGGGAGTTCTCTGTGCCTCTTGGATTTCAATGCCTTTTTCCTTCCCCAGTTCAGGGAAGTTCTCAGCTATTATTTCTTCAAGTACACCTTCAGCACCTTTCCCTCTCTCTTCCTCATCTGGAATCCCAATTATGCATATGATATTATGTTTAATTGTGTCACTTAGTTCTCTAATTCTCCCCTCATACTCCTGGATTTTTTTTATCTCTCTTTTTCTCAGCTTCCTCTTTTTCCATAATTTTATCTTCTAATTCACCAATTCTCTCCTCTGCCTCTTGAATCTGAGTTGTGGTCACCTCCATTTTATTTTGCACCTCATTTAGAGCATTTTTTAGCTCCTCCTGACTGTTTCTTAATCCCTTGATCTCTGTAGCAATAGATTCTCTGCTGTCCTCTATACTTTTTTTTAAGCCCAGTGATTAATTTTATGACTATTATTTAAATTCATTTTCTGGGGGCGCCTGGGTGGCGCAGTCGGTTAAGCGTCCGACTTCAGCCAGGTCACGATCTCGCGGTCCGTGAGTTCGAGCCCCGCGTCGGGCTCTGGGCTGATGGCTCAGAGCCTGGAGCCTGTTTCCGATTCTGTGTCTCCCTCTCTCTCTGCCCCTCCCCCGTTCATGCTCTGTCTCTCTCTGTCCCCAAAATAAATAAAACGTTGAAAAAAATTAAAAAAAAAAATAAAAAAAAATAAATTCATTTTCTGTTACGTTGCTTAAATCGTTTTTGATCAGTTCATTAGCTGTCGCTACTTCCTGGAGTTTCTCTTGAGGAGACTTCCTCTGTTTCATCATTTTGGATAGTCCCTGGAGTGGCGGGGAACTGCAGGGCTCTTCCTTTGTGCTGTCTGGAGTAACTTGCGTTGGTGGGCAGGGCCGCATTCAGACCTGATGTCTGCCCCCGGCCCACCGCTGGGGCCACAGTCAGACTGGTGTGTACCTTATCTTTCCCTCTCTCAGGTGCAGGACTTACTGTGGAGTGGTGGGCCCCTGTCTGAGCTACTTGCACACTGCCAGGCATGTGGTGCTGCTTTGATGGGATCTGCCCAAGGGTGTTTTAGCCTGGGTGGATCCACAAGGTGCACAGGGTGGGAGGGACAGGTTCAGCTCACTTTGCCTTCAGTGGTCTGCTTTGGGAGGGGCCCTGTGGCACCAGGAGGGAGGCAGACCTGTCGGAGGGATGGATCTGCAGAAACAGCGTTGGGTGTTTGCACGGTGCAAGCAAGTTCCATGATGGGAACTGGTTCCCTTTGGGATTTTGGCTGGGGGATGGGTGAGGGAGATGGCACTTCCCAGCACCTTTGTTCCCTGCCAAGCTGAGCTCTGTCCTCTGGGGCTCAACAACTCTCCCTCCCGCTCTCCGAGCAGAGCTGTTGACTTATTCCAGATGTTAAATCCTGCTGGCTGTCAGAACACATTCCGTCTGGCCCCTCCGCTTTTGCAAGCCAGACTCGGGGGCTCTGCATTGCTGGGCAGGCTGCCCCTCCACCGCCCTGGCTCCCTCCTGCCAGTTCGCGTAGCGCACACCACCTCTCCGCCCTTCCTACCCTCTTCCGTGGGCCTCTCGTCTACGCCTGGCTCCAGAGAATCCGTTCTGCTAGTCTTCTAGCGGTTTTCTGGGTTATTTAAGCAGATGTGGGCGGAATCTAAGTGGTCAGCAGGACGCAGTGAGCCCAGCGTCCTCCTATGCTGCCATCTTCCTCTCCAAATCCTGTATTCATGTTTTCTGCAAATAATGTTAATTTTATTTCTTCCCATTTCAGTCTCTTATAGCTTTAATATTTCCATACCTTGCTGTGCTGACTAGGAACTCCAGCACAATTTTAAACACAGGCACTTATGGCTGATTTTCTTGCATCATTCCTGATCTCAAGAGGAAAACTTTTAATATTTAACAATTAAGTGTGATGTTTGACATAAGTTTCTGTAAATATCCCTTGCTAGGTTATGGTAGTTCCCTTATATTCACATTTTGCCAATGGGGATTAATAGATACTGGTTTCTACTGATTGCACTTTTTATACGTTTTTTTGAGATACATTTTTTCTTCATTCTGTTTATGTGGGAAGTGACTAATTAATTTTGAATGTTAAACCAATCTTATATTCCTGTAATGGATCCAAAATTTCATGATATATTACCCCTTTTATGAATCACTAGATTCAGTTTTGTAATCTTTTGTTTGTCTACACAAGAAAGATGGGTCCATGTTTTGCTTCTTGTGATATCATTTTCACATTGTAGTAGTCAAGTTAAAGTGGCCTAAAACAAAGTGGGTAGTATTCCCTTTTTCTCTTTTAAGAGTTTGTGTAATATTATAGGTTTTAATTTTATCCTTGAATGTTTAATAGAATTTACTGGTGAAATTCTATGGCCCTAGAATTGTTTTCATAAGAAGGCTTTAAATTCTGGATCCGATTTCTTCATTTTAGGTGTATTCTATTCAGAACATCTATTTATTCTTGTGTTGGCTTCTTTAAATGGTGTTTTCCCAGGAATTTGTCTCCTTCATTTACATTTACCAATTTTAGGTTTAATCTAGGACAGTGGCTTTAAGGAAAAATGGAAAACGAAGTCAAGGAGACATGTAAAGTAATGCTATATAATGGGTTATGATGCTGACCATCACTTTGAAACAATAGGCACAGAAAAACTGTTCAACAAGCTTGTTCGTTTATGCAGGACATTTCTAAAAATGTTTAAAGGAGAAAATGCAGCTTAAAGTAGTGTGTGGAAGGGGAGAAGGAAAATAGTTTATCTGTTAAGACCCTCCAAATTCCCCCTGTTCATGGGTTTTATATGGAGAGGTACATGCACTTCGAAATTACATCCTCTGACCCCTGTGTAGTAAACCAAATCATCTGTTGAAAAGCAGATTTCATCCAGTGTATGGAAGTGGAAAGTGTTTCAACAAAGGCAGCACTCCAACCCAGAGGGACACAAAAAGATGTCATTGAGAGTTTCTGCTAAACACTTTAATTTATTGTGATAATATCTGTATTTTAATTAAGAGTATTTTGTTCATTTAAATTTAATGTAATTACTAATGTATTTGGGTTTATTTGCCTTCTTATTATTGGCTTTCCAATGATAAAAATAATTACTATGAATTAATAATTTATTGTTTCATTCTACCCTTATATTCTTACTTATTATAAATCTTTTCCTATTCTTTTACTGGTACCTGGAAATTACAGTATGCATCCTTAACTTATTTAAGTGTAATCTAAATTAGTATTTTTACCACTTTCTGGACAATGAAAGATTCTTAGAACACTTTAAATCAGTTCTTCTCTTCCTCTTGTGCTAATTTTTGGTGTATATTTTAATTATATACATATTAATTATATATAATATACTATATATGATGTATATAGCATATAGAACATACATATATCCTATATATCATACAATCAACATTCATTTATATTTACTCACACATTTACTCTTATCTTTGCTCTTCATTATTTCTTGCTTTTCAACACTTGCATCTAAGATTATTTTTTTTTCTATTTGAAGAACTCACTTTAATATTTTTTTTAGTGCAGATCTGCTAATTAACTCTCTTAATTTTATTAGTCTGACAATGTCTTTAATTTGTTTTTGTTCATGAAGGATGCTTTCCCAAGGTATAGAACTCTGAGGTGAAAGTTATTTTCTTTAGGGGCACCTGGGTGGCTCAGTTGGTTAAGCGTCCAACTTCAGCTCAGGTCATGATCTCATAGTTCGTGAGTTTGAACCCCGCAATAAGCTCTGTGCTGATGGCTTGGATTCTGTGTTTCCCTCTCTCTCTGACCCTCTCCCACTCACCTCTGTCTCTCTCTCTCTTAAAAATAAACATTAAAAAAGTTATTTTCTTTAGTAAATGTGAAGGTAACTTTCATCATTTCTGTTGAACATTGCTATTCTTTTAAAAAATATTTTTAAAAATTCCATTATTTACTTTGAATTTTTTCATTTTACTTTATTTCAATTTATTTTACTGCTTTTTCAGTTTACTTGAATGAAAACCTAAATATTTATTTTATATAGGCAATACATTTATATATTTATACATTTACCAAGAAAGGGGAATAGGGAAATCATAATCAATATAACAAAATACAGGAGAAGGAAAAAAGAAAACAAATCAGTATGCAAAAACAAAAAAAACCCATGTGTATCTACCTCTATATCTATTTATTTATCCATCTATTTGTCTATGTATCTATCAGTCATCTATATCAATAATTGCCTTTAGGAACCCTTTTGCACTATTAGTGGGAATGCAAACTGGTGCAGACACTCTGGAAAAAAATGGAGGTTCATCAAAAAATTAAAAACAGAACTACCCTATGACAAAGCAATTGCACTACTAGGTATTTATCCAAAGGATACAACAATGCTGATTTGAAGGGGCATAAGCACTCCAATGTTTATAGCAATGCTATCAACAATAGCCAAATTATGGAAAAACCCCAAATATCCATCAACTGATGAATGGATAAAGATGTGGTATATTTACATATATATATGTATATATGTATATATATGTATATATGTATACATATATATGTATATATATATGTGTGTGTGTATATATATATATATATATATATATATATATAAAATGGGATACTACTCAGCGATCAAAAAGAATGAAATCTTGCCATCTGTAGCAATGTAGATGGAACTAGAGTGTATTATGGTAAGTGAAATAAGTCAGAGAAAGACAAATATATGATTTTACTCATATGTGGAATTTAAGAAAGAAAACAGATGACCATGGGGGAAAGGGAAGTAAAAATAAGATAAAAACAGAGAGGGAAGCAAACCATAAGAGACCTAAATACAGAGAACAAACTGGTGGTTTATGGAGGGGAGGAGGTAGGGAGATGGGCTAAATGGGTGATGGACATTAAGGAAGGCAATTGTTGGGAGTGAGCACTGGGTGTTATATGTAAGTGATGAATCAATCACTGGGTTCTATTGAGACCAATACTACACTGTATGTTAACTAATTTGAACTTAAATAAATGAATTTAAAAAATTGTCCTTTAGGAGACTCAATGACTCATAGTGAATTTCAAAAAATAAAATTAGATACATGATAACGAAAAGAAACAATTAAATCCAAAAAGTGAAAATGACTGACAATTTAAAAATAAGAACACATATATCAAGAGAATAGTAACAATAAAATCAGATGTCACCATGTTAATATGAGGCCAACTAGAATTTAGAATATATGTGAGGAGAAAAGAGAGATACTTCATATTGATAAATGATCTATCAGGTCAGTATACTAGTTATGATTTCTATATATCTTTTAAAAATCTTCAAAGCATAGAAAGGAAGAAATGATAGGAATACAAAAATAAATTTATGAATCCACACTCAAAATATAAGCCAGGATATAGAGTGTTTGAATATTTTAACTAACAACCTTCTTTAAAAAAATATATAAACTGTACGCTCAACAGAAAAACAAATATTCTTGTCAAACACTTGATGCTTGATACATTGACACAACTTTTCCACATAATTTGGCCACAAATGACATTGCAACTTTTTTGTGCCTAAATAGAAATCAGGACACATTTGTGAACCATGAAACAATAAAATTAGAAAGGAGAACTAAAACCAATGTACAAACTAGGGATCTTGTTTCAAGTCCACATTTTCATTTGTAAATAAGTATTGTGTTAAGGAAATAAACAGACTATATAGAAGAAAGCAACAATGAAAACATAACCCATCAAAACCTGAGAGGGAAATGTCCACTTGCCTGACTGCTGTCACTGGTGCACACCAACTAGGTTACTCTTTTGGATGACCCATGAACCCCTCCTATTTCTGGCATCTACCCCTTTTGGCCTTGGAGTAGCGCAGGACTTAGTCTCTCCTTATTCTGGAATTGGGCTCATGCCTACAATTTAGGTTACATTGGATGTGATTTTCTTTATTCAACTTAAAGATGACTTCCATGATTTCTGTTGAACATGCAGTTATCATTCTTATTGCTAATCTTTTGGATACAATATGACTGCATTTCCCAGCTGTTTTTAAGATTTTATCTTCATCTTTTTCTTTTGGGCAGTTTTACCATGATCCCCTTTAATGTGGTCTTCTAAATGTTTATCCTGTTCAGGGTTTTTTGTACTTGTGAATGTGTAGTTTGATATCTTTTAGCAGTTTGGGAAGTTTTTCAGTCATTATTTCTTCAAATAGTACTTGTACTTCATCTCTCTCTAATCTTTCTGTGATGCCAGTTATATGAATGATTTTTTTTCACCATTTCATATGTATTTTAAGCTCTTTCTTGTTTTCCACACTTTTGTTCTCCATGTTTCAGTCTCTATGTTTTCTTATTGCTGTCTTCAAGTTTAATTATCTTTTCAGCTGCACTGTATCTATTAAACCCATCCATGGAGATGTAATTTCAGTTACTGTAGTTTTTTAGTTGTGAATGTTCTATTCTAGTATTCTTCATGTTTGCAGTTCTCTGCCAATAATCTCAATCTTTTTATTTAATTTCATGGATATACTAATCAAGTGTAAAGTAGTGGTTGGCAAACTTTACCATAAAAGGCTATATACTGAATGTTTTCAGCTTTGAAGAACATATGGTTTCTGTTGCGATTGTTGCAATAACTTACCTCTGCCATTCTAGCATGAAAATGATTATAAACTCTATGTAAGCAACTAAGCATGGTTAATTTCTAATAAAATTTATTCACAGAATCAGGAAGCAGCCTGGATTTGTCGTATAGGCCACAGTTTGCGGAGACAATATTTTAAAGCCTGTCTCTGATAACTTCTATATCATATGTGGATCACCTATCAGTCTGTTTCTATTGTATGTTTTTTTCTATTGTATTTGGTTTTTTATTGTCATTTTTAGACCTTGTTATTTTTGATGGACTATCTGACACTGTATATAATAGTTTGTGGAGATAATTTGGGGTTAAACTTGATACTATCTTCCACAAGAAATGATTTACTCTTGCTTCTGGCAGGCAATTGATGATAGATCAACTTAATTCAATCAGGGATGAAGGTGATTAAAAGTTAGATTCTAGTTTTTGTGAGCATTGGCCTTTGTTGTGGCTTATCCTTTTTACCTGAGGTGTAGTTTATTAGGGTTCCATTTGGAAGTCTGCAGTGTTTTCTATGATTCCTCCTCTTTAGTGATCCGTGGACTCCAATGCTTCTCCTGCAACCCCAAGTTACTCCTGAAATGTCTGGTCAGCTTCTCAATTGCGTAGCTGCCACTTTCAAATTAGCAAACCAGTAGCAAAGCATATGCAAGTTTTAGACTCTCCTCTATGGACTTTCTTTCTCTCTAAAATCTAGTTCCACAAGTTATGGCTGCCTTGGCATCTCTCCAGTGTGTTGAAACAAATACTTTTATTGTTTACGTTTTATTTATTTAAGTGAACTCTACACCTCGTGTGGGGTTCTAATTCATAACCCCTAGATCAAGAGTCGCACACTCCTCCAGTTTAGCCAGCCAGGTGACCCCAAATACTTGTCTGTATAAATACATGTGTATGTGTGTTTTATTTATCAACTGCAGCAGGAGATTTGAACTGAAACAAGCCAATAAGCCACTGCTTTAAGTCTAAACTTGAGACTAAGTTAGTTTTTGTTGAATTGGAAAGTCGTCCAAATCCAGAATTGGGGTATTGTACATATTCCATTTGTGTGTGAAGCCAAAAAGTTCAAGAGATAATAATGAAGCCAACATTCAGGGAGACAGCAGACTGCAGCCTTGGAGAGTACAGGAAGAAACCCCAGTACCTGAGATGTTTCCAGTTATCATCCCTTATGATGTTTAGCTAAAATTGTAGACCTTAGTTCTACATTATCACTGTTTCCTTAAAACAAAAGCTCTTCTATCTTGTTAACTTTGGGAAAGATCCTGCCCTTGCAGCCAAATTGTCACTAATATGTTTCCCCTTAAATGTTGGATTTTGGCAGTGTTTCATTCTTACCCCAATTTTTTTCTTTATCCAAATGTTCCTCCTGAGGATCTATTCCCATGGATTAAGTTACCACATATGCTTATGACTAAGTGTCTATATTCAGCCAAACTTATGCCTCAGCTTCAAATGCCTATTGGTTTTCTCCCCTTGGATGCTCTACAGTTACCTTAAACTCATATCTAAAGTCTCATCATTCTCTCCTTTCCTCTATCTATAATGAACAACTCACAGATGAGTGAACATAACATGCTCTTTCAATAGCCTCTGCCTTTGCTCATATTGCTTTCTCTACCTAGAGTATGTTACCTTTCACTTTTCTTCATGTTCTACTGAAATCATTCAACATGCATCTTCCAGAGAACTTCCTCTGTGTTGACTTTTGTAATACCTAACCCCACCTCATAGAATTTATACCACCTCCATTCCGTTTTATTTTCTATCAAGATATTTTCAGCATTTTATTATACTTATATGTTTATATTTACAGGAGGTACCCTGGAGCTGGGATATGGACATATCATGCATATATGGAATTTAATGACATATTCATGTTTTTATTTACATTCACTGAATTGCATGAACCATATGTGGCTGTTCAGACATATACAGGCATGTTAAGTTGAATGAGAACTTGAGAGGAGAGATAGGCAAAACTCAGGAAGAAAATTGACCCCAAATGATGGAATCTCACATGACTCAACAACAGATTCAGACTTTCAAAAGTGAGTAGTGGTTCTGGACACAGTTGAGGCCTTTTACTAGAACCTACCAGAAATAAATTATGGCTTTTACCCAAACATACCATGATCCTGACAACTGGTATGTGCAAGCCTTGGAAAGAAATGGGTGTTTAAAATTTGAAAAGCCAAAACACCTTGAACCCAAGAAATTATGCTGTCATGCCTACTATGAGAGTATAATCTTGAAGAAAGTTGGGTGAAGTTATCTTTTGGTGCAAGAGGGGCAGACCTATGCAAGATAGGGGCATTTGCTTGATCAACATATTAGAAAATGTTTAATACAATTTAAGGAACCATGGTTCATACAGTAGGCCAAAAAAAAAAAAAAGGCATTGTGACCATAGTTTAGAGCAAATTATCAGCTATGACATAGCCTGAGAAGAATACTGGGACTTATAATTTAAGATGGAATGGTGGCAGATACACAGGCATTGACCAGGACTGGCTTGGGCACACAAATAGACCCTCCCATGAATTCTTCTAAAATACAATAGAACAGAAGGAATTTAAGAGTGGTAAATAATGTCCTACCCTAAAATTAAACAGAGATCAAGTAGTAAGATAATGCGTTGCATTGATTTTGCTGACCTTAGTTTGTACTCATGTGCTGATGAAACATTGGCTATTTAAGGTTACAAATATAATATCCCTCCTCTAAACAGTCATTTTCTTGAAAATATGGATCATTTCTTATTCAATTTTGCATTACCCATGCCTGCTATGTTTTCTTACAGATAAAAGGTGCTAACAATGACAATGAAAACTGAATGAACTGATGTGGGAATGTTGAATGTATTCCAGGATAGCTAAAACACAGGGCTGATACAAGAGGTATATAGATAGTCCCTGACATAGAATGGTTCAACTCATGATTTTTTGACTTTATGATTTTGCAAAAGCAATATGCATTCAGTAGAAACTGTACTTCAAATTTTGAAATTTGATCTTTTCCCAGGATAGCAGTATGTATTACAATACCCTCTCGTGATGCTTCACCACAGCAGTGAGCCAGAGCTCCCAAACAGCCACATAATCACGAGGATAAACAACCGACACATGTAGAACTATTGTGTACCCATACAGGCATTCTGTTTTTCACTTTCAGTCCAGTATTCCATAAATTACATGAGAGAGTCGACACTTTATTGTAAAATAGGCTTCGTGTTAGATGATTTTGTCCAACTGTTGGTTAATGTAAATGTTCTGAGCATGTTTAAGGTAGGCTAGGCTAAGCTATGATGTTTAGTAGGTAAAGTACATTAAATACATTTTCAATTTATGATAATTTTAATTTACAATGGGTTTATCAGGACATAAACCCCATTGTAAGTCAAAGATGTTTTCTTTTCGCTATGTGTGGGAGTATAAACTCATCCTGGTCCCACATCATAGGCTTCTCAAAAGATATCACAGAAACATGAAAGGTCTGAAAACAATTTCAGAGTGAAGAATAGAATTTATAATGAGAGCCACCTAGAACACGACATCTCACACCCTTCTGTATGCCAGAGAAGGAGAGAAAACACAACACATGGATTGACTATATGCTCAGGCACTGGCAACTGTCAAAGAGACAACTTGAGCTGTTTGCAAATTAAATCCTGTAGTTACTGATGACAGTTGTTTGTCTTAGTTGGTTAAAAATACCATCTCAAAACCTAAAATGTCTTCATTGTGCCTCAGGGTGCCACACTGTTGATGACTGTGCTTTTCTCTTCTCCCTCCATAAATCATATCTCATTCTATAATTAAAAAAAACTAAAATAAAACATATTTCAATCAAATACATCAACTTTTATGAAGCTACTTCAAGGACTTAACAGTGATATCAAATGGCATAGCTTGATTCTGCAATAAGTGTTTTACTTCAACCAGGAAGCATATTGCACGCCCCAAAGGAGGGTCAAGACACAATAAATATGTTTATTTCATCAGGTTCATTTTCCTGTTTCCAGATTCCCAGAGAGGATTAACATCAAGTCCGTTCATTCCAAAATACTAGTATTTCAGTTGACATTTTGGGTCACTTATTTTTGTACAGTTCATTCACAGCATATCCCTGCGCTCTGACTCTCAACCTCCAAGACACACATGAAGTTTTAATTAAAACCACTCTACCTGTGCATCTGTTAAATTCCTATACTAGGCTGTGAGCAAAGCAAAGGCGAGGATAATTTTATTGGACTTTCACTATGATGCTGAGCATAGTGACTGCTGAAGTATGAGTGTTTATAGGACGTTGTTTTTTTAAATGTTATAAGTTGGGAAGTGGTCGAAGGAGTTTGGGTTTTGAGCATCAAAGTCCTGGATTCTAATCCTAAATTTACCACTTTTTAATATTTGATTTTACCTATGTCATTAAAAATTGTGGGGCCTTTGGGGCACCTGGCTGGCTTAGTCAGTACAGCATCTGACTCCTGATATTAGGGTCATGAGTTCAAGCCCCAGGTTGGGCATGGAGCCTACTTAAAAAAAAAAAAATTGTTGGGCCTCAGATTCTTCTTATTGAACTAGGGAAAGGCATTTCACATTTCCCCAACTCAACTGCAAAATATTTTATGAATGTAAAGCAACTACAATGCACTTTGGAAGAGATATTTCAATTATTAATTATCTACTATCCTTCTTATGAACTAGGAGGTAAGAAAGATCATTGGGAACTTGAGTGGTCTAGAAATACTTCATTGAGAAGAGAACTGATTTTAGTATTGAATAAAGGAGCAAAAATTTATCAAGCTAAAATATCAGAAAAAACATTTTCACTTTAAGGAAAGACCTTCACCAGTCAGCACAACCCAGGACTCTGGAAGGGCAAGCCAGCTGGTAGCATCTGTGGGCAGGAAGGTCTTGCTCTTGGCAGTCTCTCATTGGTTAAGGCTCATGTCATGAGGTTGGGAGGGGCTGCTGGCTTGGCTCTTTGGTTGAGTGTTGCTGCTGATTATACTCCTGACTGGGGCTGCAGGTTGAGCTCCCTGGTCAAGTAGTGCGACTGGTTAGACTGCATTCAGGTGCAGCTGCAGAGTTGGCTCCATCACTGGAGGGGATCTCAAGCTATGTTCCACAGTTGGATGGAGCCTCCAAAGGGTTTCATGATTGGGTGTAGCCACAGGCTGTGCCCACAGTTGGGTGAAACTGTAAGCTGGGTTCTGTGGGCTCTATGCTGCACAATTGGGCTAGATCGCTGACTGGGCTCCCTCTTCAGGTGAGGCCAGTGGCTATGCTCTGCATTCGGGCACTGGTGCTGGCTTGCTTGGGCAGGGCCACATTGTGGGATCTATGACTGGGCCAGACTGTTGGGTACCCAAGCCAGAAAGAAATGGTGACCAACCATGCTCCTTAGCTGGATAGGACCACTGGCTTGGCTCCATGAGTGAACATAGCAATTGGCTGGGCTCTCTGGGCAGGTGCTTCTACCAGATGGAACCCCATCTGCCAAGATCCCTGTACTGGTTGCTTGAGTCCTGCTCCTTTCTTTGCTTTTAGCTGACCCTTGGCAGTCTAGTCCTGCTCATCCTCCCAGTGTTCCCCATGAAGTGAGAGAGAAGTGGCCTCCCAGGAAGCTCCCCAGAATGCTAGAAAAAGTTGGATGCCTACTTCAGGATCTCTTTTCCCTACTGGAGAAACCATAGGCCCAGGGGAACCCTCTCAGTGTGGTGTTGTGCTGACCTAGGGGAGGGGTGATATGGTCAAAATGAAACTGCTCCTCTTACCCTTCTAATGCAGATTTTCTCATTTTTCTGTGGTCCGAGGGGGTGATTTAGGTTCACTCCTGGGTTCTGGAATTTTCACAAAGGTATTGTTGTCTATGGATAGTTGCTAATTGCTCTTCCTGTGAAGGAGAATAAAAAGCCAAGGACCTCCTATTCTGCCATCTAGCTGATACTCCAGAAGGATTTTGGTAGAAATTGACAACTAGATACTAAAATTTATAGAGAAATCAAAAGGAACTTAAAACTACAAAAATAATTTTGAAAAATAATAAAATTAGGGGACTCCCTCTAATTTATTCAAAAAGTTCCTCTAAAGCAAAAGTAATTAAGACAGTGTGATATTGGTATGAGAATAGATATATGGAAAAAATAGAGTCCCAAAATATACCTACATGTATGGCCGATTGATTTGCAATAAATGTAATTCAGTGGGTGGAACGATAGTCTTTTCAACAAATATTGCTGGAATATTTGGATACTCATTTCCATAATGATGAATCCTGATCCTTATGTCTTACCATATACAAAGATTAATACAAAATGGATCATGTGAGATATAAGGCTCACATAAGGCTTCTTGAAGAAAACAGAGGAGAAAATCGTCGTGAGTTGAGATTAAGCAAATATTTCTGAGGTAAGATACGAAAAGCAGATTATGAAAGAAAATAATTATAAATTAGAATTTATCAAAACTAAGAACTTCTGTTCCTTGAAAGATGTTAAGAAAATGCAAATACAAGCCACTAGGAGAAAATAGTTGCAAAACATTGGATAAAGGACTTGTATTTAGAAGATGTAAGGAAGTCTTATTTTATATGACACACATGCCAATTTTAAAAAATGGCAAAATATTTGAACAGATACTTCACCAAAGAAGATATTGGGATATCAATAAGCACGTAAAAACATGCTTATTGTTGTTAGTCATTAGGAGAATCCAAATTGAAATGAGATATCTCTACATTTATTGTGCTTTCATATGTCTTCTTTGGTGGTGTCTGTTTAAGACTGTTGTCCATTTGTTAACTGTTTGCCTTTTTATTATTGAATTGTAGGACTTTTTATATATTCTGGACAAAGTCTTTTCTCAGATACATGCATGGCACACATTTTCTCACAGTTTGTATCACCACTCTTCATTTCCATGATATCCTTCTTATAAGCAAAATTTTTGTTGAAGTACAATTTATCATATCTTATGGTTAATCCTTTTTTGCTAACCACAAGGCAATAACTGCATTCTCCTATGTCATCTCATAATAGCTTTATACTTTCGGATATTATATTTAGATTTATAAACGATCTTTGTTTAAATTTGGTATATAGTATGGAGAGAGGTCAATGCTTCACATATACAGTTGTTTCACTATTGTATATTATTCTGTTTTATTAATCTAGTTGTCCTTATACTCAATCTTGGTGACTATATTTTTATAAGTTTTGAATTTACAAGTGTAAGTAATCCAACCTTATTTTTTTCTTTATAGAATTCTGTGGAGTTTTGTCTTTTTTTTTTTGTATTTCTATATACATTCTAGAATCAGTTTATAAATTTTTAAGATAAAGTTATAAAGTTTGCTGGCATTACGATAGACATTTCATTTTGCACTTACAGATTGATTTGTGGCAAATGACAGGTCAAAAATATTATATCTTCCAAAAAATAAAAAATAATATTGAATCTTCCAATCCATGAGTGTGATTTATCTCCGAATTTATGTCAGTCTCCTATAATTTGTTTCAGCAGTGTTTTCTACTTTTCAGTACAGAGATCTTGCATATCTTTCCCTTTATTTAGTTCTAAGTATTTTAGGCTTTTGGCCCTATTAAAATTCTTTATTTTTTATTATTCATTATATTTTATAATTTTCCAACTGTTTGGAACATTTACAATATTTCCCTTTTTTCTTAAATTATTTGTGCTCTTGTTACAAAAATACACTCACACTTCTTTTATAAATGTAAGTGAATAGTAAGCTTTATGAGTAGTTAAATGTTTGAAAATGGCCTTATTCATTTCTCATAGTTGACTTACGATTCAGTATAATTTTGCTAACATTGTTGAAGGTATGCTGTATTATCTGCTGCAATCTATTTCTGCTCATAGAGGAATTGTATGCTAGTCTAATTATTGTTTCTTTGTAGTGGAACACCTCTTTTGCCTTAAGAAATTTTTAGGATCTCTTCTTTGTACTTAGTTTACTGTAATTTCTCAATATTGTGTTTAGGTATTTTTTTTTTAATTTTTCATGCATCCTTCTTGGTACTCAATGAACTTTTTCAATTTGAAGACACATGTCTTTCTTCAGGTCTAGTCAATTTTCTTGTGTATTTTTTTTTAGAATTTCTTCTTTTATTAATCTTCTGTGACATCATTATTATATATTGGTTTCTAGGTATTTCCTGTCTTTATTCTCATATTTGAATACTTTCATTTTTATTCCAGGAAATTCCCTTGACTCCATCTTTTGTACCTCCTTTTTAATATTTGGTATCATATATTTAATTTCAAAGTTTTTTGAGTTATTTCTTGATTCTTTCTCACCACACCATATTCTTTTTTAAAAACATGCTTATTTATTATTATTTATTTTGAGAGAGAGCACTAGCAGAGGAGGGGCAGAGAGAGGGAGAGAGAATCTCAAGCAGGCTTCATGCTGTCAGCACAGAACCTGATGTGGGGCCCAATCCCACGAACTGTGATATGACCTGAATCAAAATCAAGAGTTGGATGCTTGACTGAGCCACTAGGTGCCCCCACACCATATTTTTAAGTTGTGTGAGCAGTATCTTCTTGAAACTTTTACAGTACTCATCATAATATGTATGTGTGTGTGTATTTCTTTTGACAACTTCATATATCTTCATTTTTCCTATGGTCAATAATTTCATTTATTTACTTTGGTTCTCTTTTGTGACAGATTTTTTTTCAAACATCTAGCATTTCTTTGTTGTCAATTTGTATTTAAGAATGCAGGAATAATTTTGCTTATATAAGTAGCTGGAGTGGGTTTCCTTTGCTTTGCATTGTCCAATTTTCCCCAACAGGTTTCTCCAGTAGAGGAGCTGACACAGTTTTGGAATATCAGCAGATCATGTCAACAGACAGCATTCATTTTACTGTATATGTATGTATGAATCTTGCAGGCAGAATACACATCCCTCAAACACTAAAACTAAGACTAAGAAAGTTGTTTTACTCTAGGCTATCAACAGCAACACTAGGAGCGCTAGCTTTCCACAGGTGGAAATTATTTATAGATTAAATCTCCAGTTATATTCTGAGGGTTATACATGATGTACAAAGGAAATTGTGGCATAAGCTAATTCACACTGATTTTCTGTAGGTAAGACTTTAATTATTTACCATTACTTATGGCTCTTAGCTACTCATAATCTTCACAATATTGAATCCAATTTTGGACCATCTTTGTGGTTTTGCCTCCAAGGAAAAAATGATCCCACCTCTAATTTTTTCTTATTTTTTGTTAGTTTCTGGGTTGAATACTCATCCTGATTTATCCCAAAATATGATATAAATGACTTAATTATGTTTTTAATTTTTTTTGAAATTCATTAAGATCTTCTCTCCAAAGATACCCCCACATCTAAAAATATCAAGAGAGCTCATATATGTTTTCATTATATATGTTTTCTTTTTCCTCTAATTTCAATGAGTCTTCAACAGGAAAAAAAATTATGAACCAGAAGCCTGCATAATTTTAAATGCCAATATATGAAGAGGTACACAGGTCAAATTGAAGAGCAAAAATGAATTGACAGACTTGAGAAATATATGCAGTTAGTCATGATCCACCTTTGACAAATTTTGCCCATTGCCCTTACCCACCCCCATCCCTGGTAACCATGAATCTACTCTCTGTTTCTATGAGTCCAACTTTTTTTAAGATTCCACACATAAGTGATATCATACAGTATTTGTCTTTCTCTGACTATTTTATTACACTTAGCATAATGTACTCCAGGGCACAAGTGGCAGGTATTTTGTCTTTGTAAAGGCTAAATAATATTCCAGTGTGTGTGTGTGTGTGTGTGTGTGTGTGTGAGTGTGTACACACACTAAATTTTCTTAATCCATTAATCTGTCAACTGATATTTAGGTTATTTTCATATCTTGGCTATTCTGAATAATGCTGCAAGAACACAGGACTACAGACATCTCTTTGAGATCATGATTTTAGTGATTTTGTTTCCTCTGGATATATACTAAAAGTGGGATTGCTGAATTACATGGGAGTTCTAAAATGATTAGTGATGTTGAGCATTGGCCACTTGTATGTCAAAAAACCATTGTCTTTGGGAAAATGTCTATGCAGCTCCTTTGCCCATTTTTAAATTGGGTTTTTTGTTTCTTTGCTATTGAGTTGCGTTTCTTGTATATTTTGAATATTCACCCCTTATCAAATATGTGGCTTGCAAATGTTTTCTTTCATTCTATAAGTTGCCTTTTCATTTTGTTAGTTTGCTTTGTTGTACAGAAAGTTTTCAGTTTGATATAGTTCCACTTATTTATTTTTGTTTTTCTTCCCTTTGCTTGTGATCTCGAATCCCTCCCCCCCAAAAAATTATTGCCAAGACAAATGTCAGGGAGTTTCCCCTATGATTTTTTTCTAAGAGTTTTATGATTTCAAGTTTTATGCTTAAGTCTTTAATCTATTTTTAATTGACTTTTGTGTATGGTATAAGGGAGGCCAAAGGGCAATATTTTCTGTACTTACTATGAGCTAGGTAGTGTTCTAAGTTTCTTATTGTTGTTTTACCTGTAGTGACTCATTTAATTCTCATGACAACCCTATTAGGTAGCTACTACTATTATCCCCATTTTACATATGGGTAAACTAAGTCACAGAGAGGTCAAATAGCTTGCCTAAGGACTCATAGGTAGTAAATTGTAGTGATGGAACTTGAAAATTGTACAGTCTGGCTATAAATGCTTGATTCTACAGATTTATGATCTAACTACTACAAAATGTATCATAAATAAAATTAAATGGGCAAAGGGGGAGGAGCCAAGATGGCAGAACAGCATGGACATTTTTTGTGTGTCTCACGTCCACGAATTACAGCCAGACCAACACTAAACCATCCTACACACCTAGAAAACTGATTGGAGGATTAACACAACAATCTGCACAACCTGAACCACAGAATTTAGCAGGTACATGGTGTGGAGAGGTGAATTTGGGGAGTGAGAAGCCGCGAAAGTTAGGGAACCGCTTTTGCGGGCAGAGAGAGGATAGAGACTCGGGAGGGGTGGAGAATACAGGAAAAGCACCCCTCCCCAAAAGCAGCTGGAGAGAAAGTGGAAAATTGGAAACAGCGGCAGGGACTAAACCAAAAATGGATAAAGGAAAATGGAGAGAGGAGAAAGGAGAGGGTTTAAAATTAAATGGTCAAAGGATATGAACAGCTAATTCAGAGAACTATGTTAAAAGTATGTAAAGCATAACCGTATTAAAATGTGTCCAATCTTTTTAGTAATCAAATAATTTTAAATTAAAACAGCAATGATACACCCTCTTTGCTTATTAAATTATCATGTATTAATAAATGGTAATAATACTAGTGGAGATGACCACTCATATATTTCTTATAAAGTAAAAATTATTACAACCTTTCTGAAGATAAATTTGTTAGCAAATTCTAGCTTCCAGATGCATGTACCCTCTGACCCTAATTATTTTCCTAGGAATCTTGCCTCACTTATTAAAACAGGAAAATGTTTATATGAACATAGTAATAGCAGCACAGTGTTAATAGTTGAAAATAATTCAAATTACCAAAATGCCATTCACTCATTTATTCATTCATAAATTCAATCACAATTATTTGTTCACCAGCTACAACATGGCAGACACTGTTTGAGGCCCTGGGAATATAGTAATGGCACACAAAAAATCACTTCTCTCAAAAAGTTTACATTTTATTGGAGGAAGACAGGCAATAAACAAAGAAGAAAGAAAAACTCAAGTACTGACAAGCACCATAATGAAGAAAAACATGATGAGCTGATGGAGAGAAACTGGGGACTACTTTAGATAGTCAGATGATGGTATTTAAAGTGAGATTGAAGTAAAACTCCAAGACAGAAAAACATTTTGCATATCTGAGTGATAGACAGATGGCTGGTTCTGTGCAATCAATTAGACAGGGAAGATTTACATAGGACCTCGTAGGCCCAGTAAGAAATTTGAATTTTATTCTAAATGTGATGAGAAATTATTGAAAGATCTTGAAAAGAATATAACATAAATTGATTATATTTTAAAGGTTCACTTTGGTTGTTTTTTGGATGAAATATAGGAAACAAAATAAGAAACAGAAGAATTATTTTGAAAGCTATTACCATAGTCTAGATGAAAGTTAATGTGGCCTTAGACTAGGGCGTTAGTGCAGACTGAGGGAAGTGGATGGATTCCAGGTGTATTCTGGAGGTAGAAGTCAGGGAGTGAGTGTTAAACTTTGTTAAATAGTGCTTATGGGTTGAGAAAGTTGAGCCAGAACAGTGACTAATGGATATAGTAATATTGGAAGTGACTGGAGATCTTGACAAGTTTTAGTAGCTTGTTAGGGGTGAAATGCTGATTGAGGAGAAAATGCTAGATGAGAGAGAATAATGGTTAAGTGCATTGTGGTACATTCACAGGCTGCAGATATTTAACTTGGCAAATATTTTCAAAGATTATTTAACATGGTGGACATTTTCAAAGAGGATTTAATATATTATGATCATGCTCAAAATAAAATTTAAAGAAAAAAGCAGGAGTCAAAATTATAAATAGAACTTAATCTTCATTTTGTGAGTAAAGAAGCATAATGGAACCATGTGATTTAGAAAAATATATACTGTAACACTATTATAACTTATCCATAAGATGTATATGTGATTATGAATAAATACTATAGCTATATTGGGATAAAATACTGACTTTTGGTTAGATAGATCAAATAGATAGAATAATTTTTATGCCCCAACCAATTATATGCAATGGATATTCAAGGCTGCTTGGAAATGATTCAAACTGTGACTATTAAATTCGTGAATTTCAAAAATATACATTATAAGGGTGCCTGGGTGGCTGAATTTGTTAATTGTCCAACTGTTGGTTTTGGCTCATGTCATGAACTCACAGTTGGTGAGATCTCACAGTCTGCTGACAGCACAGAGCCTGCTTGGGATTCTCTCTCTCTCTCTCTCTCTCTCTCTCTCTGCCCCTGCCTTGCACATGCTCACATACTCTCTCTCTCAAAAATAAGTAAATAAATATTTTAAAAAGATATACATTATTATTTCTAAATTGTTCAAATTTGGGGGATATTTTTCTTTACAAATTTCTTCCATAATTCTTTATATATGTACTTCATATTTTTGTTACTACTATGAATAAGAAAATTTTGGTTACATTATTTAATTGGGTATTACTGGCAATTTGGAAAGTTACTGATAATATTATCCAGGTGCCTTGATAATTTGTCTTATTGATTTTAAAGGTTTTCAGATGATTCTTTGGATCTCCTATGTTGATAATCATCTTGTCTCAAAAGATCAATTTCTTTTTTCACTCTACACATTTTATTCATTTTTTTCTTTTCATCTTGTATTTTATTTCTATTCTATAACTCACTCTTTTCTTGTATTAGTATTTCATCTATTAATCATCTTGTCATTGATATTTTTATAATAAACTTTATAGAGCAGTTCTAGGTTCACAGTAAAAATAAGCAGAAAATACAGAGATTTTCCATATACCCCTGCTCTCACACATGCATATCCTCACTGATTATCAACATCCCAATTAGCATGGTACATTTGTTACAATTGATGAACCTATATGGTGTATCAATTGATGAACCTATATGGTGTATCATTAGTACCTAAAGTCCATTGTTTACATTAGGGTTCACTCTTGGTGTTGTACCTCCTATGGATTTGGACACATTTATAATAACATGTATGCACCATTATAGTATTACAAAGAGTAGTTTCACTGCCCTAAATATCTTCTACACTCCACCTAGTCATTCTTCCCTCCCTCCTAACCCCTGGAAACCACTGAGCTTTTTATATCCATAGTTTTGCTTTTTCCAGAATGTCATAGTTGCAATTGTACAACATACAGCCTTTTCAGATTGGCTTCTTTCACTTAGTAATATGCATTTAAGTTTCCTCTATGTCTTTTCATGGCTTGATAGCTCATTTCCTTTTAGTGTTGAATAACATTCCATTGTCTGGATGTACCAAAGTTTATTTATCCATTAGCATACCAAAAGACATCTCAGTTGCTTCCAAGTTTTGGCAATTATGAGTTAAGCTGCTATAGACATTGTGTGCAGATTTTTGTGTAGATATAAGTTTCAACTCCTTTGGGTAAATACCAAGGAGTGTGACTTCTGGATCATATGATAAATAAGACTACTTTTGTAAAAGCTGCCAGCTGTCTTCCATAGTGGCTGTACCATTTTGGATACCTACCAGCAATGAATGAGAGTTCCTGTTGCTCTACATCCTTGCCAGTATTTGGTATCATTGGTGTTCTGGATTTGGACCTCCTAATAGGTGTATACTACTATCTCATTGGTGTTTTAATTTGCATTTCCCTAATAACATATGATGTAGAGCATCTTTTCAAATGCTTAGTTGTCATCTGCATATCTTCTTTGGTGAAGTGTTAAGGTCTTTGGCTCTTTTTAATCAGGTCGTTTATTTTCTTACTGTTGATTTTTAAAAGTTCTTTCTGTATTTTGGAGAAAAGTCCTTTATCAGATATATCTTTTGCAAATATTTTCTCCCAGTCCATGGATTGCCTTGTCATTCTCTTGACAGTGTCTTTTGCAGAGCAGAATGTTTACTTTTTAAAATTTTTTTTATGTTTATTTATTTTGGAGAGAGAGAGAGAGAGACAGAATGTGAGCAGGGGAGGGGCAGAGAGAATCTTCGGACAGAATCCGAAGCAGGTTCCACTCTGAGCTATCAGCACAGAGCCTGATGTGGGGCTTCAACTCACAAAAAAGGAGATCATGACCTGAGCTGAAGTCAGATGCTTAACCAACTGAGCCACCCAGCCACTCCCAGAATGTTTACTTTTAATTAAGTCCAGCTTATTAAAATTTATTTCAAAGATCATATCTTTGGTATTATATCTAAAACGTCACTGCCAAGCCTAAGGACATCTAAGGTTTGTCTTATGTTGTCCTCTAGGAATTTTACAGTTTTCCATTTTACATTTATGTCTATGATGCATTTTGAGTTAATACTTGTGAAGGTAGTAATGCCTGGGTCTAGATTCCTTTTTGCAAATGGATGTCCAGCACCATTTGTTGAAAAGACTATCTTTCCTCTATTGTAATTTCTTTGTTTCTTTATGACAGATCAGTTGACTATATGTATGTGGGTCTACTTCTGAGTTTGATATTTTGTTCCATTAAACTATTTGTCTATCCTTTCACCAATACCACACTTTTTACTATAGCTTTATAGTAAGTCTTGAAGTAAGGTAGTATCATTCTTCCAGCATCGTTCTTTTCCTTCAATATTGTATTGTCTATTCTGGTCTTTTGCTTCTCCATATCAACTTTAGAATCAATTTGTTGATATCCACAAAGCAATTGTTGGCATTTTCATTGGGATTGCATTGAATAAATACACGAATTGGGAAACACTGACATCTTGACAATATTGAGTCTTTCTATCCATGAACATGGAATAGCTCTGCATTTACTCAGTTCTTTGATCTATTTTATCAGAGTTTTGTAGTTTTCCTCATACAGATCTCCTATATTTTTATGAGATTTATATTTAAGTAT
This sequence comes from Herpailurus yagouaroundi, assembly GCF_014898765.1. NCBI lineage: Eukaryota > Metazoa > Chordata > Mammalia > Carnivora > Felidae > Herpailurus > Herpailurus yagouaroundi. The sequence continues at coordinate 5,548,826 of NW_024420442.1, read as the reverse complement.
TTCATGTTTTAGGATGCTATGAAAATGGTATTTTTTTTTAATTTCAAATTCTATTTGCTCATTGCTGGTATTTAGGTAAACAACAGACTTTCATATATTCATCTTACATCCTGCAACTTGGCTATAATCACGTATTAGTTCTAGTTTTTTTCTTGATTCTTTCAGACTTTGTACCTCGACAGTCATGTCATCTGTGAACAAAGACCGTTTTATTTCTTCCTACCAAATTTGTGTAACTTTTCTTGTCTTACTGTATTAGCTAGGGCTTCCAGTATGAAGTCGAAAATGAGTGGTGAAAGGGAATATCCTTTCTTTTTCCTGATCTTAGAGTTTTGAGTTTCGTACCATTAAGTATTATCTTAGCTGTAGGATTTTGTAGACATATTTATCAATTTGAGGAAGTTCCTCTCTATTCACACATTGTTTACTGAGAGTTTTTATTGTGAATGGCTACTGGATCTTGTCAAATGCTTTTTCTGCATCTATTGATAGAATCATGGAATTTTTCTTCCTTAGTCTGTTGATGTAATGGATTACATTAATTGGTTTTGTGATGCAAAACCAACCTCGCATGCCTGAGATAAATCCCACTTGGTCATGATGTATAATTTTTTACACATTGTTGGATTTGATTTGCTAATTTTTTTGATGATTTTTGCATCTATGTTCACGAGAGATACTGGTCTCTAGTTTTCTTTTCTGTAATGTCTTTGCCTGGTTTGGATATTAGGCTAATGCTGCCCTTATAGAATGATTTAAGAAGTATCCCTCTGCTTCCATCTTCTGAAAAATATTGTATAGGATTGGTATAATTTCTTCCCTAAATATTTGATAGAATTTACCAGTGAACTTGTCAAGGCCTGATGCTTTCTGCTTTATAAAGTTATTAATTATTGGTTCAACCTAATTAAAAAGTATAGCCCTGATAAGAGTGTCTATTTCTTCTGTGTGAGTTTTGGCAGATTGTATCTTCCAAAAAATTGGTCCATTTCATCTAGGTCACCAATTTGTGGGCATAGACTTCCTCATAATATTCTTTTATTATCCTTTTAATGTCCATGCAATGTGTAGTGATATCTCCTCTTTCATTTCTTTTAAGTTTTTAATTATTTTATTTTACTTTTTCATTTAAATTCAAATTAGTTAACAAGAGTGCAGTCTTGGCTTTAGGAGTAGAACTCAATGATTCATCTCTTACATGTGACACCCAGTGCTCATCCCAAAAAGTGCACTCTTAATGACCATCACCCATTTAACCCCCCTCCTCCAGCAATCCCCAGTTTGTTCTCTATTTTAAGAGTCTTATGGTTTGCCTCCTTCTCTGTTTTTATCTTATTTTTCCTTCCCTTCCCGTATGTTCATCTGTTGCATTTCTCAAATTCCACATGTGAGTGAAATCATATATTTGTCTTTCTCTGACTTATTTTGCTTACCATGATACACTCTGGTTCCATCCACATTGTTCCAAATGGCAAGGTTTCATTCTTTTTGATCACTGAGTAGTATTCCATGGTATATACCACATCTTCTTTATCCATTCATCTGTTGATGGACATTTGGACTCTTTCCATTATTTGGCTATTGTTGACAGTGCAGCTATAAAAATGGGGGTGAATGTGTCCCCCTGAGTCAACATTTTTGTATCCTTTGGATAAATTTCTAGTACTGCAATTGCTGGGTTGTAGGGTAGTTCTATTTTTAACTTTTTGAGGAAACTCCATACAGTTTTCCAGAGTGGCTGCAGCAATTTGCATTCCCACCAACAGTGCAAAAAGCTTCCCTTTGTCCACATCCTTGCCAACATCTGCTGTTTCCTGAGTTGTTAATTTTGGCTATCCCAACAGGTGTGAGGTGGTATCCCAGTGTGGTTTTGATTTGTGTTTTTCTGATGACGAGTGATGTTGAGCATTTTTTCATGTATCTGTTAGCCATCTGTATGTCTTCTTTGGAAAAGTGTCTATTCATGACTTCTGCCTATTTCTTCACTGGATTATTTGTTTTTTGGAATGTTGAGCTTGGTAAGGTCTTTATAGATTTTGGATACTAACCTTTTATCCAATGTCATTTGCAAATATTTCTCTCATTCTGTCAGTTGCCTTTTAGTCTTGTCAGCTGTTTCCTTTGCTGTGCAGAAGCTTTTTATCTTGACGAGGTCCCAATAGTTCATTTTTGCTTTTATTTCCCTTGCCTCTGGAGACACATCAAGTAAGAAGTTGCTGTGGCCTGGTGATATTAGTAATTTGTATTCTCTTTTTTTCTTATTTAGATTGGCTAGAGGATTATTGATTTTATTGATCTTTTCAAAGAACTAGGTTTATATTTCATTGATTTTTCTCTATTGACTTCCTGTGAAATCAATTTCATTGATTTCAGCTCTCATTTTTCATTATCTTTTCATTTGTTTTCTTTGAATTTAATTTGCTCTTCTGTTTCTAGTTTTCTAAGATAGAAACTCAGAATGTGTCGATTAAGGTGCCCAGAATGTGGTCTATCAAGGTGAATGCTCCTATGAGTTTGAGAAGAACATGTATTCTGCTGTTGTTAAATGAAGTAGTTTATAGATGACAATTATATCCAGTTGATTGGTGGTAATGTCGAATTCAGCTATGTCCTGACAGAAATTCTGCCTGCTGTGTCTTTCCATCTCTGATAGAGGATTGTGAAGTTTCCAACTAGAAAAGTGGATGTATCTACTTCTCATAGTTCTGTAAGTTGTTGATTTAAGTATTTTGTGCATACATGTTAAAGACTGTTTTATCATGTGCATACATGTTAAAGATTGTTATGTCTTCTTGAAGATGTGACTTCTTTATCATTATTTAATGTCCTTCTTTATCCTTAATACATTTCTTTGCTCTGAAGTTTGATCTGTCTGAAATTAATATAGCTACTCCTGCTTTCTTTTAATTAGTGTTAGCATAGTAAATCTTTTTCTACCATTTACTATTAATCTATATGTGCTTTTATATTTAAAATTGGTTTCTTTTTTTAAATTTTGTTGAAGTTTTTATTTTTCTATTTGAGAGAGACAGAGACAGCATGAGTCGGGGAGGGGCAGGGAAAAAAGGAGAAAGAGAGAATCCCAAGCAAGCTCTGAGCTGCCAGCACAGAGCCCGACATGGTTCTCGAACCCATGAAACTGTGAGATCATAATCTGAACCAAAATCAAGAGTCAGATGCTCAACCGACTGAGCATAGGGTTGGGTCTTATTTTCTATCTTTCCTGATAATATTTGTCTTATAATTGGTACATTTAGACTCTTGATGTTTAGAGTGGGGTAGTGTGAGTGCCTTATAATAACAAATTATTCCTAATTCCTCTTTCCCATTATTTGCATCATTTCTGTCATTCATTTTGCTTACACATAAATATACACCATAAGCCTACATGACTTAATACATTGGTGCTGTTATTTTGAACAAACTGTTATCTGTTAAGTCAATTATGAGTAGGAAATACAAAAGCTTTATTTTACCTTCACTTATTTCCTTCTCTTAGACTCTTCCTTTCTTCATGTAGACCAAGTTTCTGACCTACATAGTTTTTTTCCCTCCAAAGAACTTTTAACATTGCTTGTAAGGCAGGTGTACTGGCAACAAGTTCTTTCAATTTTTGTTTTGGAATAGCTTGTTTTCTCTTTCCATTTTGAAGGATAATTTCACAAGGCACAGAATTCTTGGTCAGTGTTGTTTCTTCTTTCTCAACACTTTGAATATTTTACTCCAATATCTTACTTGCATGGTTTCTGAGAAGAAGTCATATATAATTCTTATCTTTGCTCTTTCATTAGGTTTTTCTCCCCCTTAGGCTTTTTAAGATTTTTTTTTAACTTGTGGTTTTCTGAAATTTGAATATGATATACCTTGGTATAGTTTTAAAAAACAAACAAACATTTTTCCTGCTTGCTGTTCTCTGAGCTTCCTGGATCTATGATTGGATATCTGATATTAATTTCAGGAAATTCTCAGTCATTATTGTTTTGAATATTTCCTTTCTCTCTTTCTGTTCCTTTCTCTCTTCTCCTTATGGTGTTCTTATTACATATGTTATACCTTTTTTTAGTTGTCCCACAATCCTTAGATATTCCATTTTGTGTCTTTTAGTCTTTTTTCATCTTAATTTTCAGTTTAGGAGTTTTCTATTGAGATATCCTCACACTCAGAGATTCTTTCTTCAGTTATGTCCAGTCTACTAATAAGCCCAACAAAGTCATTCTACATTTCTGTTATAGTAATTTTTGTCTCCATTCTTTTTTTTTTTTTTGGTTCTTTCTTAGAATTTCCAGCTTTCTGCTTACATTGTCCATTTGTTCTTGCACATTGCGTATTTATTCATCATAGCCCTTAGCATATTAATCATAGTTGCTTCAATCCCCAGTCTGATAATTCTAACATCCCTGCCATATCTGATTTTAGTCCCAATATTTTTCTGTCCTTTAAAACTGTGTTTTGTGCCTTCCTATCTGGACATAATGTACGAGGTAAAAGGAACTGCTGCATATAAGCCTTTAGTAATGTGGTTGTAAGATGTGGGGGGCAGGAAAACATTCTATAATCCTATGATTAGGTCTCAAACTTTTAGTGAGCTTGCTCCTCTATATTGTGAGCTTTGCTTGTGCTTCTCAGTTTTCTCTCTTTCCCTTAGTTGAGACAGATTGGCTAGAGGATGTTGGAGTTGAGTATTTCCCTTCCCCCACAGGCTAGAACTGGCTGGAGTTGGATATTACCCTTCCCACCAGATCAATTAGGTTAGGTTAAAATTCCAGCAAGTTAAGTTCTGGCTAGTTTCTCCTGAGGATAGAACCTGTTTGGAAGAACAGAATGCTGTGTTGTGGTTTAAAATGGTTCCTTTCCCCATCACCCTGAAAGAGACATGGGGATGTGTCACTGATATTCGCTGTTAGAATCCAGCCAAGCTCTTGGAGGTACAGTTCACAAGTGTACTCCTCTCCCAATTTCCCCCTGGAATTTACTGACCTGGATCCCCCTGGAATTTACTCAGACTGGTCTACACTGGGTCTCTAACAATTTTTTAATTACAGTTCAGATTTTCCTACCCTAGCACTGATTCCCACAGGGTTTTACACCAGTAAGTTGTAATTCTCTGGGTTCACTTGTCTGCCATTTCAATTTTGGGTGCCTTGTTTGTCCTGTGACCTAACTTCTCTTATAGATCTAAGAAGAGTTGATTTTTCAATTTGTTCAGCTTTTTACTTGACAGGATGGAGTGACTACTTCCAAGCTCCTTGTGTGTCGTACTTGAAACCAGATATCTTATTCATTTTTCTTGTATTTCTATTTCAGTATTGAAAAACTGAATCATGGAAAAAAGTTTGTAAGAGCAAAGAATAAAGAAAGGATTAGAATAATAAAGCAGCAAGGAAAAAATATAAAGAAAGGATGAAGGCATGAACAAAAGTTAGTAAAACAATGTGTTTCTTCCATGTCAACTCATAGTCATGTACATAGGATGTATATGTGGGGAAAATGCAAGAAATTGGTCATGTATTTACATTAAAGAAGAATGTATAATTAAAAAAACTCTTAAATTTTTTAAATAAATATTTTGGAAAGGATGAATTAAGAGTGAAATATCTTTTTAAAACTTAAGTTAAAGTATTAGTTGGCCTTGCAAAGGATAGTAATGGGACAGAAATTAGTAAGTTTCTGTTGTTGTTTCAATTCTATACTAGTGCTAAACAGATAAAAATGTAAATAAACCTTCAAGGCAGTCCTGTCACAAATGTGAAAAATAAGCAGTTCATCTAAATTTAGAAATAAATTTTCTGGATGAAATTTTTCATATAGAAAAGGATACTATGACTCACTAAATATTTATTGGCTGATTGGCCTCCAGCTTTAAGCCTACCCCCTTACTAACTTGGAAGCTTCAAACAAGTTCATTTATCTCTCTTGGATTAATTTTCTTCAACTTTAAAATAAGGGGATTCGTTTTTATCCTTTCCTTTTAATATTTATTGAGAATCAACCATGTGGCAAGTAGCTCACTTAGAAGCTATTGTACAAATCATTTCATTTAATCTTCTCTATAACTCAATGTGGTAAGAATTGTCATCCTCAGTTTACAAGTAAGGCAACAGATATTTTGTAGTTAAGTACGCTAACCTCTCCAAATTTTTATTTAAAAGCCTATTAGGGAAGAACTCAACACCTTGCTTTGAGTAGATAAATTTAAAAGGATGTCAGGGTTTGTGTCCAAACCAGTTCTATCACATCTACTAGAGTAGTTGGTTCCTACTATTATAGCATGCTGCTCTAGGAAGTAGCTGACTTATCAATTTTACCATTTCAAAAAGGTAAATAATATTGATAAAAATGTCACCTAGATCTAATATTCAATGATTTTAACCTCATTGCTGAATAAACTTCCAGTTTTCTAGTATAAAATCTTTCTAGGCAAAGGTCACAGGAGCAAAGGATAGAATGTCCACTCAGTGAAAATATTTAATAATTCGTTTTGAAATAAATAATGGTTGGAAAATCAGGATACTTATGGAAGGTGACCCTTTGGAGAATTGAGATACTTTTTTTTTTTTTTTTTTTTTTTTTTTTTTTTTTGCAGAGGATCTGAAATTCACTAGGTGCTAAAAAAAAGCTGGGGAGGGGGGAGTCTGAAGGCACATGTTTAAACCATGTTTAAAACAAGTTCCACTGTACCAACACAGTAGCCAGGTAAAAGAAGAAAATTCAAAGTCAGTTTCAGCTCCGGTAGATGACTAAAAGGAATGAATTCTAGAAGCAAGTCAGTCTCAGCAGGATAATTTTTGCCATAACTATTGAGGCTAGAGTTTTTTCAGGTAAAAAACAATTGGAAAGAAAGTTTCTTATATCATGAGGAAACAAATAATATATTAATCGGTAGAGTAGTTATCATGTCTTAATTAGGAGCTTGTGGTGTAGGGGTCATCCACATAGAAGTTATTCATGAGAACATATGTTGTAGAATGCAGAAGTCCATTTGCAACATAATTTCAGGTGATTATGGATCTTCACTATTTTCCTCAAAAGATATTTGTGCTTTCACAGTCTATGTTGAAATTACAATTAAAATTTTTTTCATGTCTATTTATTTTTGAGATAGAGACTGAGCATGAGTGTGGGAAGAGGAGAGAGAGAGACAGAGAGAGAGAGAGAGAGACAGAGAGAGAGAGAGAGAGAGAATCCAAAGCAGGCTCCAGGCTCCAAGCTGTCTGCACAGAGCCTGACGCAAGGCTCAAACCCATGAATCTCAAGATCATACCTGAGCTGATGACGAAAGCTTAACTGACTGGGCCACTCAGGTGCCCCTGAAATTACATTTTTTAATGTTTATTTACTGAGAGAGAGAGAGAGAGACAGTAGGGGGAGGGGCAGAAAGAGAGGGAGAAAGAGAATCCCAAGCAGACTCCACACCATCAGTGCAAAGTCCGATGAGGGGCTTGATCTCACTGTGAGATCAAGACCTGAGCAAAAATCAAAAGTCAGGCGCTTAACCTACTGAGCCACCCAGGAACCCTGAAATTACATTTTTCTAATCAAAGGAAATATATACCTGCAAATAATATTTTTCCTGAACTACAGCTTTGATTGTGGGAGAACAACTATAGTCGCAAAAACAGCAACTATTCAAGAGCAAGGTAAAGCCCATATTGCTGTAGACTGGTGCTTCTCAACTTTGGCTGCACATTGGAGTTACCTAGAACATTTTAAAAATTCCAATGCTCAGAATTCATATAAGAAAAATTAATTCAGAATCTCTGGGGGAGGGAGCCAGTCATCAATACTTTTTAAAACTCCCTATCTGCTTCCAGTATGTAGCCAAGGTCAAGAGCAACTGCTATAGATAGTTATGATCAGCTTTATTTATTTCCTCTAAGGCCTAATTCCCATCAGTATAACACATTAGTCACTTAAGAGAGGTGTTTTCACCATGCCTGAGAGCTGTGTTATCTCAGTTACAAGAGTCAGTTTTAATAAATAAATTGGGAGATATTTTGGAAGGCCTGTAAGTTTCCTACCAATTTTTACATTCTGAGTTGTACATAACAGAATTTGGGAGTATTTCCACCTTGTAATCTGATTTCAGAAGTGAGACTTGTACACACGGTAAAACTGAAGAATAAATTAAGGCAGTTTCTGGGGATTTCTCAATTGGGTAGCACTTATCTATATAAGTACACACTAAAACCAGGAGATTCTTCTGGCGTTTTGCAGCTGGAGCTTTCACATACCAGGTGAAATTTGAATTAGATCTTCCTTGGTGGGTAAATGTGGAATATTAAGTAAAGTAATAATGAGGACAGCAAAAGTTTGCCTAGGCGATTTGTATATACATTCTAAGAGGTTTGCTTGAGGCATCTCTGTTGCTAGAAGCATCTATAATACTTGAGATTTTAGAGTTTTCAAAATGACTTCAGTGCCACAAACATTATGGACGATACTTCACGCCTCCAGATGATTGTTAATAGGTTTTATCATGCTGATATCTAGATTCTATTATTTTTTTAAATGTTTATTTATTTTGAGAGAAAGAGAGAGTGAGCCTGAGAGTGTGCGCGTGAGCAGGGGAGGGGCAGAGAGAGGACAGAGAGAATCCCAAGCAGGCTCCACACTGTCAGCACAGAGCCCAACGTGGGCCTTGGTTTCATGAACTGTGAGATCATGACCCACGCCAAAATTAAGAGTTAGATATTTAACTGACTGAGTCGCCCAGGTGCCCTAGATTCTATTATTATATTGGTGATTGAATAAGCAGTTCGATGCTACCTTGTCCAGTTGTGTTGGGTCTTCTGTAGGGGATAAATGATTCTTACATTGTTAAAAAGCAGTGGTGACTTTGATTTTAAGAGTTAGGCTTCCTTCTCGGGAAAATAAAAATGCTCCGCTCCCCAATTTGTTCCTTACGTGTCAGTAGCTTCTATATGCCTCTTTCTTTTCTTCAGTAAATCTCAATAAAGCTACCATTTACTAATTCTTTGCAAAAATGACTTATATTAGAAGAATGTAATTAACATGTAAACACTCTGTGGCTTGTAATTATGAGTATCAATAAGTTATACAATGATATTCTTGGGACTTGTGTTCTTAAACTATCAATGGGAGACCAACTCACAATTCTGACATAATAGATGGTGTACTGGGAACTAAATTCTGAGAAAAAAAATCTAATAAGGGGGAGTCAATAAATAGGGCATACACTTTTATGTAAGGGACCATCTATCCAGAAACATGATAAGCTTCCCTCTCAGTGTCTGTTCCCACCACTACATATCCTCAGTATTTGATCTGATTAAAGATGAGAATTCCAGCATGGAAAGGCAGCATAGATGCCTACAAACTGTTGTCCCAAATGATACTCGAGGGCCCCGAAAGAATTGTGATAGATGATTTATGACCAGTCAGTAGCTGGAGATTTGGAAAGAATCAAGCTCATTTTGTACTGCCCCTCTGTTTCCTGTGTTCTTCTCTCTTCTATAATGCTGCCTCAAGCTGTGTATACTCAAAAACCAAAGTGATGACAGAATTGAATCACCAGTATCATTAGCACTTGTCATCAATCAGCCTAGAGAACAAAGTTAGCCCTGGTCTCTTTTGATAACAGCACAGTGATTTTGGAAAACATAAAACAGAGCATAGGAAAAGAGTTCACATAATTAACCATGAGGGGAGATGTAGTCATTGTCAAAGAAAAAAGGAGGAAAATATGAAGGTAGACCTGCAGGTATTCATGAAAGTTGTAGAAAAGGAGCAGAAGAACAGATGATATTAATGAAGACGATATATTTCTTTTTATTTCCATATACTTCACCTCTAAAATCTAGATAGATATATTGCTACTAAACATAAGAATAGCACTAATCAAACGAGGAATATAAATGATTTTGGGGCGGGTGCTGTCAAAAGGATAACTGGGAAAGGTCAGAAGTTGTTGTATGAGTATCTTTCAGAATAATCTGAAAATTTTTTTTCCACATAGGGCTTAGGTATTTAGTTGGCTTCCTTGGGAATCCTAGCCATTTTATGTTAACAGATTAGTCATTCAAAAAAAAAAAAAGAGGATATCACTGATATTCGTGAGTTCGAGCCCCACATCGGGCTCGGTGTTGACAGCTCGGAGCGCGGAGCCTGCTTCCAGATTCTGTGTCTCCCTCTCTCTCTGCCCCTCCCCTTCTCATGCTCTGTCTCCCTCTGTCTCTCTCTCTGTCCCTCAAAAATAAGTAAATGTAAAAAAAAATTTTTTTTAAATATCATTCAAAAATCATTCACCATGATCAATTGAGATTTATTCCTGGGCTTCAAGGGTGGTTCAATATTCACAAATCAATCAACGTGACACATCACATCAATAAGAGAAAGGAGAGGAAGGATATGATCATTTAAATAGATGCAAAAAAAATCATTTGACAAAGTACAACATCCATTCATGATAAAGCCTCTCTACACAGGAGGTTCAGAAGGAACATACCTCAACATAATAAAGGCCATATATGAAAAACCCACAGCTAACATCACACTCAATGGGGAAAAACTAAGAGCTTTCCCCTAAAGTCATGAACAAGACAAGGATGTCCACTCTAACTACTGTTATTTAACATAGTACTGGAAGTCCTAGGCACAGGAATCAGACAAAAAATAAGAAATAAGAATCTTGGGTTTCACCCTTGGCAAAGAGAATTTTTAGGCACAGAGAAGATTCAAATTCTGTCAGTTCTTTCTTCATGTAAATTTTCATAATTGTACTTTCAGATATCTTTTTTTCAATGGGGCTTTTGGGCATCAAGTGCAGAGGGTTAAATCAATCACATGTTTTAGACCATGGCACATTGATCACCATTGTTAGACATTTCTTTGGTTTTATAACAGTTCTGTTTTTCCCTTTCTTCCTGCTTTCCTTGATTTCACCTTCCAGGCTTCTCTTTCTGCCTATAGGCACTTACTTTAATGCCACTCTTTCTCTGTAACAGTTCATATTTGCATGTTTTACACTTCAATGTTATTTATAATAAATATCACTGTTTCACATTTTTTAAACCAATAGTATATTTTAATGATCGATTATGTTGCTATTTGACCTTTAGTTCAGTACTTCTGATTGATGCAAAGTATTCTATAGTACTTACTGACTAAATTTTACTTATTTCCTCAAATAATGGAAACCTAACTAATGCTGTGATGTATATCTCCATATTAGACCTTTTATGGGTCTGTATATATGATATTGTTGGGTATTAAGTTTGATATGCAAATATTTTCCCCCCATCTGGGGGCTGTTTTTAAATTTTTTTTTTCAACGTTTATTTATTTTTGGGAGAGAGACAGAGCATGAACAGGGGAGGGGCAGAGAGAGGGAGACACAGAATTGGAAACAGGCTCCAGGCTCTGAGCCATCAGCCCAGAGCCCGACGCGGGGCTCGAACTCACGGACCGCAAGATCGTGACCTGGCTGAAGTCGGAGGCTCAACCGACTGCGCCACCCAGGCGCCCCTGGGGGCTGTTTTTAATTCTCTTACATGTGTATTTTCCAGAACAAAAGTTTTTAACTTTGATGAATTCCAATTTAACAATTTGTCTTTTATGGATTATGGTTTACATCTCATGTCTAGGAAATCTTTACCTAGCCCAAGAACACAAAGATTTTCTTCTACGGTTTTTCTAAAAGTCTTATAATTTTAATTTTTATATTTGGGTCTACAATCCATTAATGGTTAATTTTTGTATAAGATATGAGTTATGGATAGAAGTTCATACATGTGTATTCATGAACATATAAGTGTATGAGCCTATTTCTCTTTCTATTCTGTTCCAGTGTCAATATTTATTTATTTTTCCAATATGTGAAATTTATTGTCAAATTGGTTTCCATACAACACCCAGTGCTCATCCCATAAGGTGCCCTCCTCAATACCCATCACCCACCCTCCCCTCCCTCCCACCCTCCCTCAACCCTCAGTTTGTTCTCAGTTTTTAGAGTCTCTTATGCTTTGGCTTTCTCCCACTCTAACTTCTTTTTTTTTTCCTTCCCCTCCCCCATGGGTTTCTGTTAAGTTTCTCAGGATCCACATAGAAGTGAAAACATATGGTATCTGTCTTTCTCTGTATGGCTTATTTCACTTAGCATCACACTCTCCAGTTCCATCCACGTTGCTACAAAGGGCCATATTTCATTCTTTCTCATTGCCATGTAGTACTCCATTGTGTATATAAACCACAATTTCTTTAACCATTCATCAGTTGATGGACATTTCGGCTCTTTCCATAATTTGGCTATTGTTGAAAGTGCTGCTATAAACATTGGGGTACAAGTGCCCCTATGCATCAGTACTCCTGTATCCCTTGGGTAAATTCCTAGCAGTGCTATTGCTGGGTCATAGGGTAGGTCTATTTTTAATTTTCTGAGGAACCTCCACACTGTTTTCCAGAGTGGCTGCACCAGTTTGTATTCCCACCAACAGTGCAAGAGGGTTCCCGTTTCTCCACATCCTCCCCAGCATCTATAGTCTCCTGATTTGTTCATTTTGGCCACTCTGACTGGCGTGAGGTGATACCTGAGTGTGGTTTTGATTTGTATTTCCCTGATGAGGAGCGACATTGAACATCTTTTCATGTGCCTGTTGGCCATCCGGATGTCTTCTTTAGAGAAGTGTCTATTCATGTTTTCTGCCCATTTCTTCACTGGGTTATTTGTTTTTCGGGTGTGGAGTTTGGTGAGCTCTTTATAGATTTTGGATACTAGCCCTTTGTCCGATATGTCATTTGCAAATATCTTTTCCCATTCCGTTGGTTGCCTTTTAGTTTTGTTGGTTGTTTCCTTTGCTGTGCAGAAGCTTTTGATCTTCATGAGGTCCCAGTAATTCATTTTTGCTTTTAATTCCCTTGCCTTTGGGGATGTGTCGAGTAAGAGATTGCTACGGCTGAGGTCAGAGAGGTCTTTTCCTGCTTTCTCCTCTAAGGTTTTGATGGTTTCCTGTCTCACATTCAGGTCCTTTATCCATTTTGAGTTTATTTTTGTGAATGGTGTCAGAAAGTGGTCTAGTTTCAACCTTCTGCATGTTGCTGTCCAGTTCTCCCAGCACCATTTGTTAAAGAGACTGTCTTTTTTCCATTGGATGTTCTTTCCTGTTTTGTCAAACATGAGTTGGCCATACGTTTGTGGGTCTAGTTCTGGGGTTTCTATTCTATTCCATTGGTCTATGTGTCTGTTTTTGTGCCAATACCATGCTGTCTTGATGATGACAGCTTTGTAGTAGAGGCTAAAGTCTGGGATTGTGATGCCTCCTGCTTTGGTCTTCTTCTTCAAAATTACTTTGGCTATTCGGGGCCTTATGTGTTTCCATATGAATTTTAGAATTGCTTGTTCTAGCTTTGAGAAGAATGCTGGTGCAATTTTGATTGGGATTGCATTGAATGTGTAGATAGCTTTGGGTAGTATTGATAATTTGACAATATTTATTCTTCCAATCCATGAGCAGGGAATGTCTTTCCATTTCTTTAAATCTTCTTCAATGACCTTCATAAGCTTTCTATAGTTTTCAGCATACAGATCTTTTACATCTTTGGTTAGATTTATTCCTAGGTATTTAATGCTTCTTGGTGCAATTGTGAATGGGATCAGTTTCTTTATTTGTCTGTTGCTTCATTGTTAGTGTATAAGAATGCAACTGATTTCTGTACATTGATTTTGTATCCTGCAACTTTGCTGAATTCATGTATCAGTTCTAGCAGACTTTTGGTGGAGTCTGTCGGATTTTCCATGTATAATATCATGTCATCTGCAAAAAGCGAAAGCTTGACTTCATCTTTGCCAATTTTGATGCCTTTGATTTCCTTTTGTTGTCTGATTGCTGATGCTAGAACTTCCAGCACTATGTTAAACAACAGCGGTGAGAGTGGGCATCCCTGTCGTGTTCCTGATCTCAGGGAAAAAGCTCTCAGTTTTTCCCCATTGAGGATGATGTTAGCTGTGGGCTTTTCATAAATGGCTTTTATGATCTTTAAGTATGTTCCTTCTATCCCGACTTTCTCAAGGGTTTTTATTAAGAAAGGGTGCTGGATTTTGTCAAAGGCCTTTTCTGCATTGACAGGATCATATGGTTCTTATTTTTTCTTTTATTAATGTGATGTATCACGTTGATTGATTTGTGAATGTTGAACAAGCCCTGCATACCAGGAATGAATCCCACTTGATCATGGTGAATAATTCTTTTTATATGCCGTTGAATTCGATTTGCTAGTATCTTATTGAGAATTTTTGCATCCATATTCATCAGGGATATTGGCCTGTAGTTCTCTTTTTTTACTGGGTCTCTGTCTGGTTTTGGAATCAAAGTAATACTGGCTTCATAGAATGAGTCTGGAAGTTTTCCTTTCCTTTCTATTTCTTGGAATAGCTTGAGAAGGATAGGTATTATCTCTCCTTTAAACGTCTGGTAGAACTTCCCTGGGAAGCCATCTGGTCCGGGCCTCTTATTTGTTGGGAGATTTTTGATAACTGATTCAATTTCTTCGCTGGTTATGGGTCTGTTCAAGCTTTCTATTTCCTCCTGATTGAGTTTTGGAAGAGTGTGGTTGTTTAGGAATTTGTCCATTTCTTCCAGGTTGTCCAATTTGTTGGCATATAATTTTTCATAGTATTCCCTGATAATTGTTTGTATCTCTGAGGGATTGGTTGTAATAATTCCATTTTCATTCATGATTTTATCTATTTGGGTCATCTCCCTTTTCTTTTTGAGAAGCCTGGCTAGAGGTTTGTCAATTTTGTTTATTTTTTCAAAAAACCAACTCTTGGTTTCATTGATCTGCTCTACAGTTTTTTTAGATTCTATATTATTTATTTCTGCTCTGATCTTTATTATTTCTCTTCTTCTGCTGGGTTTAGGCTGCCTTTGCTGTTCTGCTTCCATTTCCTTTAGGTGTGCTGTTAAGATTTTGTATTTGGGATTTTTCTTGTTTCTTGAGATAGGCCTGGATTGCAATGTATTTTCCTCTCAGGACTGCCTTCGCTGTGTCCCAAAGCGTTTGGATTGTTGTATTTTCATTTTTGTTTGTTTCCATATATTTTTAAATTTCTTCTCGAATTGCCTGGTTGACCCACTCATTCTTTAGTAGGTTGTTCTTTAACCTCCATGCTTTTGGAGGTTTTCCAGACTTTTTCCTGTGGTTGATTTCAAGCTTCATCGCATTGTGGTCTGAAAGTATGCATGGTGTAATTTCAATTCTTGTATACTTATGAAGGGCTGTTTTGTGACCCAGTATATGATCTATCTTGGAGAATGTTCCATGTGCACTCGAGAAGAAAGGATATTCTGTTGCTTTGGGATGCAGAGTTCTAAATATATCTGTCAAGTCCATCTGATCCAATGTCTCATTCAGGGCCCTTGTTTCTTTATTGACCGTGTGTCTAGATGATCTATCCATTTCTGTAAGTGGAGTGTTAAAGTCCCCTGCAATTACCACATTCTTATCAATAAGGTTGCTTATGTTTGTGAGTAATTGTTTTATATATTTGGGGGCTCCGGTATTCGGCGCATAGACATTTATAATTGTTAGCTCTTCCTGATGGATAGACCCAGTAATTATTATATAATGCCCTTCTTCATCTCTTGTTACAGCCTTTAATTTAAAGTCTAGTTTGTCTGATATAAGTATGGCTACTCCAGCTTTCTTTTGGCTTCCAGTAGCATGATAAATAGTTCTCCATCCCCTCACTCTCAATCTAAAGGTGTCCTCAGGTCTAAAATGAGTCTCTTGTAGACAGCAAATAGATGGGTCTTGTTTTTTTATCCATTCTGATACCCTATGTCTTTTGGTTGGCGCATTTAATCCATTTACATTCAGTGTTATTATAGAAAGATATGGGTTTAGAGTCATTGTGATGTCTGTATGTTTTGTGCTTGTAGCGATGTCTCTGGTACTTTGTCTCACAGGACCCCCCTTACGATCTCTTGGAGGGCTGGTTTAGTGGTGACGAATTCCTTCAGTTTTTATTTGTTTGGGAAGACCTTTATCTCTCCTTCTATTCTAAATGACAGACTTGCTGGATAAAGGATTCTTGCCTGCATATTTTTTCTGTTTAATACATTGAAGATCTCGTGCCAATCCTTTCTGGCCTGCCAAGTTTCAAAAGAAAGATCAGTCACGAGTCTTATAGGTCTCCTTTTATAAGTTAGGGCACGTTTATCCCTTGCTGCTTTCAGAATTTTCTCTTTATCCTTGTATTTTGCCAGTTTGACTATGATATGTCGTGCAGAAGATCGATTCAAGTTACGTCTGAAGGGAGTTCTCTGTGCCTCTTGGATTTCAATGCCTTTTTCCTTCCCCACTTCAGGGAAGTTCTCAGCTATTATTTCTTCAAGTACACCTTCAGCACCTTACCCTCTCTCTTCCTCCTCTGGGATACCAATTATGCGTATATTATTTCTTTTTAGTGTATCACTTAGTTCTCTAATTTTCCCCTCATACTCCTGGATTTTTTTATCTCTCTTTTTCTCAGCTTCCTCTTTTTCCATAACTTTATCTTCTAGTTCACTTATTCTCTCCTCTGCCTCTTCAATCCGAGCCGTTGTTGTTTCCATTTTGTTTTGCATTTCGTTTAAAGCGTTTTTCAGCTCCTCCTGACTGTTCCTGAGTCCCTTGATCTCTGTAGCAAGAGATCCTCTGCTGTCCTCTATACTGTTTTCAAGCCCAGCGATTAATTTCATGACTATTATTCTAAATTCTCTTTCTGTTATATTATTTAAATCCTTTTTGATCAGTTCGTTAGCTGTTGTTATTTCCTGGAGATTCTTCTGAGGGGAATTCTTCCGTTTGGTCATTTTGGATAGTCCCTGGAGTAGTGCGGACCTGCAGGGCACTTTCCCTGTGCTGTGGTGTATAACTGGAGCTGGTGGGCGGAGTCACAGTCAGACCTGATGTCTGCCCCCAGCCCACTGCTCGGGCCACAGTCAGACTGGTGTGTGCCTTCTCTTCCCCTCTCCTAGGGGCAGGATTCACTGTGGGGTGTCGTGGCCCGTCTGGTCTACTTGCACACTGCCAGGCTTGTGGTGCTGGGGATCTGGCATATTAGCTGGGGTGGGTAGGCAAGGTGCATGGGGGCAGGAGGGGCAGGCTTAGCTTGCTTCTCCTTCGGTGATCCACTTCAGGAGGGGCCCTGTGGCAGCGGGAGCGAGTCAGACCCGCTGTGAGAGGGGTGGCTCCGCAGAAGCACCGTGTTGGGTGTTTGCGCGGAGCTAGCAAGTTCCCCAGCAGGAACTGGTTCCCTTTGGGATTTTGGCTGGGGATGGGCGAGGGAGATGGCGCTGGTGAGTGCCTTTGTTCCCCACCAAACTGAGCACTGTCGTCCCGGGGCTCAGCAACTCTCCCTACTTTTGTCCTCCAGCCTTCCCGCTTTCCGAGCAGAGCTGTTAACTTATGACCTCCCAGATGCTAAGCAAGTCCCGCTTGCTGTCAGAACACACTCGGTCCGGCCCCTCTGCTTTTGCAAGCCAGACTCGGGGCTCTGCTTGGCCGGCGGGCCGCCCCTTCGCCCTGGCTCCCTCCCACCAGTCCCTGGAGCGCGCACCATGTCTCTGCCCTTCCTACCCTCATCCGTGGGCCTCTCGTCTGCACTTGGCTCTGGAGACTCCATTCTGCTAGTTTCTGGTGATTTTCTGGGTTAGTTAGGCAGGTGTAGGTGGAATCTAAGTGATCAGCAGGACACGCGGTGAGCCCAGTGTCCTCCAAAGCTGCCATCTTCTGGTCCCCTCCAGTGTCAATATTTAGTTAAATATCACACTATAATGGTTACTGTAGCATTATAGTAAGCCTTTAAATAACCTAGTATTAGTTCTCAAACTTTGTTCTTTTCCACTTTTGGGGAGGGGTGGGGGCTACTCTAGTTCCTTTATATTTCTGGATACATTTTATTTTTTTAAAGACTTTTTTAAAGTTTATTTGAAAGAGAGAGAGAGAAAGAGAGAGGCAAAGAGAGGAGAAAGAGAATCCCAAGCAGGCTCTACACTGTCAGCACAGAGTCTGATGTGGGGCTCGAACCCACAAACTGTGAGATCATGACCTGAGCCAAAACCAAGTGTCAGACCCTCAACCAACTAAGCCATTCAGGCACCCCTACATACATTTTAGAATCAGCTTGCCAATTTTTATGATAAAAACCTGTTGGTATTTTGTTTGGTATTGTGAGAAATCTATAGATGAATTTGGACAGAATTAACATCTTAACAATATTAAGTCTTCCAAACGATAAACAAGGTGTATTTCCATTTTATTTAGGCATTCTTTACTCAATGATGCTTATTTTTGGTGTTTGTTTGTTTGTTTTTTGTTTTGCTTTTCAGTGTACAAGTACAAATCTTTGTCAGACTCATCGATAAATATTTAATTTTGATGCAAGTGTAAATGTTCTATTTTTAATTTCGATAGCCACTTGTTCTTTGCTGTTATATAGAAAAACAAATGATTTTTGCATTTGACCTTTAATCCTTCAACCCTGCTAAGCTCACCTGCTTATCCTAATAGCTTTTCTGTAAATTGTATTAGATTTTCTACATAGGTGATCATGTAATCTGCAAATAGACATTTGATTTTCCTTCAAAGCTGTATGACTTTTAGTTCTTTTTCTTGCTTGATTGCACTGACTAGAACCTCCCATACGATGTTAGATAGAAGTGGTAACAGCAGATATCCTTGCCTTATTCCTGATCTTAGGGTGAAAGGATTCTGTCTTTCACCATTAAGTATGATGTTAGATGAAAGTTTTTCATAAAGGACCTTTGACAGGTTGAGGAAGTTCCTTTATATTCCTAGTTTGCTGTAAGTTTTTTTCTGGAATGGCTGTTTATATTCTGTCCAATGTTTTTTCTCCATCTATTGAGAATTATCCTATGGCTTTTCTTTTTTTTTTATCAATGTATTTAATTATCTTGATTTATATTTAAATGTTAAACCAACCCTACATTCTTGGAATAATCTCCCACTTGTTCAGGATGTATTACCCTTTTTATATATTACTGTGTAGATATTTTCTTTGACAATTTTATTCCTTTAGCCCTTTGGATATGTCATTTTACTGCCTTCTGGCATTCATTGTTTCTAATGAGAAGTCAGGGTAAGTCATGAAACCCAGCGACCTTGTTCTCAGAGAGAGCTTTTGTAGAACTACTGAGCCAACTGAGCTATGGGTAGGAAGGGTATAGGAACAGGCACGGACAAGAATGCCACATATTCCACTCACTGTTCTCACTCAAGATTTGGTGTTTTTTCTTAAATAAACACTTCTAAACTTATTTTATGCTTATGTTGATTTACACAGCTCTGACACGGTTGTTCCTCATGATTTTGTCCAGTTTAATTGAAGGTTTGTTTTGCGGGGGGGGAGAACTTGACAAAGTTTTATCTACCATATGGGAAATACTGCCTCCCTGTTGACTATTTTTCTTCCTCGCAATGATGACAGGGAAGGTAATTGTCTGTCTGGGTATATGTGGGAGAGAAAAAACGGGGCAGGCATTGAAAAAACAAAACTAAGCAAAAACTCTCTTTTCTACCTTGTCTCCTGCCTCTGGTTCCTTAATGAGCTCCATCTCCTCTCCTCATCCCCCTCAACCTAGGACACAGTCAACTTCTATCATGCTACAGAATCTTCACAGGTGGAATTAATTTAACAGATTCATCAAACCACGTCTGGTATTTGGGGATTTTGATTTTTGTTTTGGAGTTTCTATGTCATTTCATGGTAGGAAGCCAGCAGCTGATGGTAGTTTACCATTCTGTCACAGATCTGATTCTTTGCTTTTTCCTTAGCAGTCTTATTGCCTCTAGCTGAATACAACCTTCATTATCATCTTTCCAGACTATTATATCTATATCCTACTCAATTTTCCTGCTTTCTATTTCTGCTACTTCAATCTATATTAAATACTGCCAAGAAATTACTCATACTAAAATCCTTCCTTGCAGATGTCATTGTTGAGAAAAGTTTTGAAAGGAAGATGCTCAAATTTTTGGTGGCTTATTTTAGGTTGATTGTAAGTGATCACTATAGGAAAACTTACCTTGGCTGATTATTTCCCCCTGCTTTGTTCTACAGACTTGGCATTATCACAGCCACTTAATATCTTAATTTCCATATCAAGGAATACAAGAATCAGGAAGAATTTTGTATTCCATTTTATAAGTTGGTAGATAAGATTTATGTACCTTGTTTTCCAAATTTTGCAAAGGAATGGGATATATGTGGCATTACTAAGGGGATGGTTAGCAAGACTGTAGATCAAAATATCCTCTCTTTCAGAGCTTTTGCCAAACATTAATATGAGACCCCTGAGGATAAATATATCCTAATTAGGAGAAAAGACTCGCTGTTAACACTGTTCTGGAAAACATTTTTTCCTCATTCTTTACACACTGACTTCTGCTTATTGCACAAAACACACTTCATCCTTTTCTAACCTAGGGACTTTGCAGATACTCCCTTGGCCTGGAATGAACTTCATCCTTCTTTATAGTGCAGAGAGTTGACAGTGATACTCTCTCATTTGTCTTCAGTGCAATGAGGTTACAGGATAATGACCAAAACAAAACAAAACAAAAAACTGCAGGCTAAAGAAAATAGTAATAATACAAGCATAACTGAAACACAGAAAAAGGCAACTTTCCTATTGCTAGTAGAGCTTCTTCATCAGCCAATTAGGTGGTAAAAAGTAATGAAGATATAATCAGCCCTTATAAGTTGGCCAAATTGTTCAAAATTGTCAACAAGATTTTTTATCAAATGAATGTATATCCACTACAATCTTGTTAATCATAATCTTGTCCTAAATGTAATGATGTAGATGTCCTAAATGTTTATTAGTTAATGTTAGTAAGAAGATAATACATTTAGAGACATTAAAAATAAGCAAACAGAAACAAATACATAACTCTATACTATTTTGAGCTAAGTTGAAAGTCATGAGATATTTAATCTAGTAATTCATAATATATTTCAAACGAACCAAAGTAAATTCTTTCAAACACTTAAAGAAATAGACAAAATGGTGGCAATATTGGCCAAAAATAAGTGAGAGACACTATAGTTAAATGATATTAACAGTGAAATGATGTTTGTTTTTCTTAAAGTTTATTTATTTATTTTGAGAGAGAGAGACAGCATGAGCTGGGGAGGGGCAGAGAGAGAGAGACAGAGAGAGAGAGAGACAGAGAGAGAGAGAATCCCAAGCAGGCTCCAAGCTGTCAGTGCAGAGCCCGATTCAGGGCTCAAACCCATGAAATTGTGAGACCATGGCCTAAGCCGAAACCAAGAGTCTGATGCTTAATCGACTGAGCCACCCAGGTGCCCCAATAGTGAAACAATGTTTTAACTACAAATAACTCTAAAGTCCAACTTTAAATTCTAAACTTTAAATTTAAATTTAAAGTCTAAACTTTAAATTCCAGGTAGTTAACATACAGTGTAATACTAGTTTCAGGTCTACAACACAGTGACCCAACACCTCCAAACCAAACCCAAACATCTGGTGCAAATCACAAGCGCACTCCTTAATTCCCATCACCTATTTAATCCATCACTCCACGCCCCACCTCCCTTCTGGCAACCACAAGTTTGTTCTCTGTAGTTGAGTCTCTCTCTCTCTCTCTCTCTTTCTCCCTCTCTCTTTTTTTGAAGAGAGAGAAAGAGAGACAGTGTGTGTGCATGTGTGAGCACAAGTAGGGAAGGGGCAGACGCAGAAGGAGAGAGAGAATCTTAAGCAGGCCCCACACCCTGCATGGAGCCCTACACAGAGCTCTATCTCACAACTGTGAGATCATGACTTGAGCTGAAATCAAAAGTGGGACACAACTGACTAAGCCATCCAGGTGCCCCAAGAGGCTGTTTTTGGTTTGCCTCTCTCTCTCTTTATGTCCCTTTGCTCATTTGTTTTGTTTCATAAATTCCACATATGAGTGAAATAATATAATATTTGTCTTTCTCTGACTGACTTATTTCACTTAGCATAATACTCTCTGGCTCCATCCACATCATTGCAAATAGCAAGATTTCATTCTTTTTTATAGCTTAATAATATTCAATTATATATTTAATGCATATACATATATATGTATATATGTATATACATATACATATGTATATATGCATGTATATATGCATATACATATATATTTATGTATATATGTATATACATAAATATATATGTATATGTCACATCTCTACATCTTCTTTATCCATTCGTCAGTTGATGGACACTTGAGCAGTTTCCATAATTTGGCTATTGTAGATAATGCTATTATAAACACCAGGGTGCATGTATCTCTTTGAATTCATATTTTTGTATCCTTTGGGTAAACACCTAGCAGTGTGACAGCTGGGTCATAGGGTAGTTCTACTGTTAACTTTTTTGAGGAGCCTCCATACTATTTTCCAGAGTGGCTGCACCAGTTTGCATTCCCACTACCAGCTCAAGAGTGTTCCCTTTTTTCTGCATCCTCGCCAACTCTTGTTGTTTCTTCTGTTGTTGATTTTAGCCATTCTGAAAGGTTATTATAAGACTCAAAGTTCTTTTGTAAACCACTAATTGCCAACATATTTGAAAAATATATTAACTTATATTGGAAGACTTACATTATCGAAAGTGATTTAAAATAGAAATTATAAAATGTAAGTAAAAATAAAATACCTTTTATAATAGTATCACAGAATATAAGTATCTGAAAAAAATCAACAAAAGGTGTGCATTATTTCTAAAGGAAACATTATTAAATAGTGTTAAGATAGAGGACGTGTTCTAGCAAGAGGCCTAACACCATAGATAACTACATTATACTATGAACTAGGTATGCTACACAGGGAAGAACCTAGCAAGACCTGTTTGATCAAAGTCCTCTATGTTCCATTGTTTCCCGGTGGTACAGCAAACACTTGTTTACCACACATTGACTCTTTTTCATCCTCCTGTGAATTGCATTCCTTCCCTTTGAAGTCCTAGACCCCTTTTCCCCCTTCTCCTTAGTTCAGAATGACAAATATACCTAATTTTGCCAATCTTTGGTATTTTCATGTCTGTGAAATTGAATTTTATTTTCTCTGTTTAAGCCATCTCATGTCAATATGATCCGTAGTCCAGCTAGAAAGACCTTGAAGGTGCGCGGGGGTATAGCTCAGTGGTAGAGCATTTGACTGTAGAAAGACCTCGAAGGGGACAGATAATACTTGCTCCTTGACAATTCTCAAATTGATAAGAACACTACTGTAATTAATAATGTGTGATATTTAGGGGCACCTAGGTGGCTCAGTCAGTTAGGCATCCGACTTTGGCTCAGGTCATGATCTCATGGTTTGTGAGCTTGAGCCCAGTGTCAGGGTCTGTGCTGACAGCTTGGAGCCTAGAGCCTACTTTGGATTCTATGTCTCCCTCTCTCTCTCTCTCTCTCCACTCATGCTCTATCTCTGTCTCTCAAAAATAAATAAACATTAAAATTTTTTTTAAAGAATGTGTGATATTTGGTATGAGGAACGACAGAATAGGGTAGAGAACTTGAAAACAGACTCATTTTATAAATTGTAACATATAACAGGTAAAAAAGGATAAATCTCACAGAATTTACTACAGTACAACAATCTATTTATAAAATTTGAAACTGAAATTACATAATATTCCATATGGGTGTCTATAGCACTTTTATGGAACACACACACATAGGCAGCAAAGCAAAAGCTTTGCAAGGATCTGATATGCTTGCATTTGGTTACCCGTGGCTTAAATAACACCAGCCCCCAAATGACACAGTTCAAATTCATTACCAATGGGGAGATCCAACATGCCAGAGAAGTAGGGGGACCCAGAGTTCCCTCGTCCCACAAACACAGCAGTCTAGAGGCCATAGGACTTTGAATTCCAAGAGTCTGAGGTGCAGAGTAACAGAAACATTTCTAGGGTCCCACAGGGACAATCTAGGAGGCCATAGGTGTGTGTGATTTTTAACTGGGAGAGACAAAATAGGTGGCATAGGCACAGAGGGAAGGGAACCCCTTCTGTGGAGAGAAAAAGGGAAGAGAAAGGAAAGAGAGGCTGTAGAAGTGTAGGACTGTATTTGGACAAGAGAAAAACCAAAGACCCGGGATTGGGAAAAAAACAGAGAAAGATCTAATTAACTGGGGGGCTTTCTCCAGACTGGGGCCGGCTGCCGTGTTCATGCACCTGGGGAGGAGGGGAGCCAGGCCCCTGCTGGGTAACTAGTTCAGAGGTACAGTCCACAGTGGGAGAAAGCAATCCCCTCCCTTGAGTGCTGTGGGAAGAGGGTATATAGCCATTCAAAGGACAAAGGACCCTGTCTTCATCCACCAGCCAGAAGCCGCTTATCGGAGGGGTGTAGCAGCACTTCCCAGGAACTGGGGTGCATGAAGCAGGACCCATTAAGACATCAGGGCTTAAATCCCAGCAGAGCGCCAGGGAGGAGTGGGAGTTGGCAGAGCAGGATGAACTGCCTCGTTCTCACCCGCACAGGAATGGGAGGAGGCCCTCCATCGGTGGGGCAGAGTGGCACTACCCTGGAATCGGGTGCATGGAGTGGGACCCTTTGGGATATCTGGGTTTGAATCCCGGATAAGCCCCAGGGAGGTACAGGAAACTGTGGAGTGGGGGGGGGGGGGAGGATTGGAAACGGCCCACTCGTGCCCACACAGCACTGTGAGGACTGCCTGAACAGAGTGGGTTAGGGCGCCCAGTTAGCGGGGGAGAGACTGGAGTGTCACCATTTTTCTCCCTATCACCAACAAGGTGGGACTTCAGGGAACCAGTGGGCCCACAGTGGAGGCGGGCTTGCCTACACAAAACAACGCCCCTCCATGCCTGGTAATTGCATATATACTGGAGTGAGATTGATGGTGATGAACCAGATGGCCCCTCCTCCAGACCTGCGCTGCAACTGGGTCCAAGGCACCCAGCAGTTTTGCATTTTCTGATTTAATTCTTGGGCAATTCTTATCATATATATATATATA